>NW_019721772.1:93476-200392 GCF_002891405.2 Cryptotermes secundus | reverse complement strand
AAATAAGTAAACCACTTGGACATATACTTAATGCATCACTTGAACATGGAATTTTTGATATGATGATATGGAATNTGAAATTTGCATCAGTAAGACCTGTACACAAAACAGGTGAGAAAGCCGTTATGGCAAATTATAGACCAATATCACTGTTAATAATCTTCTCCACAATATTTTAAAAAACAGGATAAAGCAGCACTTACATACAAATAATCTAATTTCATTTGCTCAGTTTGGATTTAGAGAAAATAGAAGTATGGAAACTGCAATCTGTGCCCTAACTAATCATATATTAGAAACATTGGAACAACGCCGTCATTCATTAGGAATTTTCTGTGATTTGACAAAGGCTTTTGATTGTGTGGTTCATGATATCCTTTTGAGCAAGTTGGCAGCATATGGACTTGGTGGTAAAACTTTAACATGGTTGAAGTCATATTTGGGAAATAGAAGGCAAAGAGTGGAATTGTATACTAATGGGAATGAAAAATGTTGTTCAGGATGGGAGACTGTTGAATATGGAGTGCTGCAGGGCTCGATTTTGGGTCCCTTGCTGTTTCTTTTATATATCAATGACCTGTCATCAGCATTAAATACTGATAATAAGTTACTGTTGTATGCAGACAATACAAGCATATTAGTATCAGGCATTGATCTTGATGAAATCCAAGTAAGGTCCAACATTGTGTTGAATTCTTTAAGCCATTGGTTTGCATGTAATGGCCTGTCTCTAAATCTGGAAAAAACTAAAGTGTTAAAATTTGATACAGTTAATTGAGATAATATGTCTATACATTTAAAGTTTAATGATGATATATTGCATGAGGAAACCCACATTAAATTCTTGGGCATTGAAATTGATAAGACCCTGAATTGGAAGTCACAGATTGAAGTGATGCTGTCTAGATTGGGCTAGGCATGATGCTTTGCAATAAGAAACATGAAATTGTATAGCAATATTAAAACACTAAGGATGATTTATCACGCATACTTTCATTCAATTATGAGATATGGGATAGTATTTTGGGGAAACTCGTTGGAGGCTAAGAAGATTTTTCTTTTACAAAAGAAGGCTGTCAGGATAATGATGGGAATGAAACCCAGAGAATCATGTAAAACAGTTTTTAAAAAATTAAAAATTCTGACATTGGCTTCTCAATATATTTTAACTTCAATGATACTAATGATAAACAATTTGGGGCATTATACTTTTAATCATACAATTCATGGTAAATCAACAAGACAAGTTAGAAACCTTCATGTTCCTCAATTACATCTAACAAAGAGGCAAAAAGGGGTCTATTGCATGAGTGTAAAAGTTTTTAATAGTTTGCCTGATTTTTTAATTGAGTTATTACATAATAAAAAACAGTTTATTGGAAAACTAAAGGATGTATTGCTTCAAAACCGTTCTTATACTGTTGAGGAATTCTTGCTTTTCTGTCAAGACCTGCAGCTAAGGAAAAGATGTGTCTGACAGTGCACACTTCACTAAACACTATGTCCTTGGCTGTGCTTATATATACTTGCTGCAATTTGTATTGCCTTTTAACTATTTATGTGTTTTTGACAAGTATGGTTTATATATGCTAGTGATTTTATTTGTGAATGTATAAGTGTCCAATGTTTTGTTTGCTTGTTGACATGTTTTATATTCGGTGCTGGTGGCACATTTATGAATATTTTAAAGAAACGCAAATGTATATAGTATGTATGTGTGAGTTTTGTGGTTTCTGTTTCTCACTTTATTCGTAGGATAATTATATCAAAGAGGTTGTACTGACAGTGTTCATGGGGCTGAACATGAAATGCATACAAAGTTTTGATTAGAAAATTTTATGAGGAGAAGTATCTTGGGAGGGGGCTCAAGTATAGATGGAAGGATAATGTATCTTGATAAATAGTTTGTGAGGATGTGAACTGGGTGAACTGTATCTGTAGTGGGCATGTGAATATAACCTTAGTTTTGAATAAACACAAGGAAGTTGGATTTAACATTCTCACATTAGTGACTATGAGGAGTACTACCTCCATCTCCAGGGTCAAAGATTAATATGAAGTTCTACTGGATTACACAATGTTACATACAGAAGTTAGTTTTCTTCAACTCAAAGATGTTTCTCAGACATTTGGTGAACTCATCTGCTTGAGAAGCTTCCAGAAACAAGACACTTTTAACACACTGATCTTAAGTAATTGGATGTAATTGGCCAAGCATGAGTGACTAATTGTAGAAAGTCTTTATGCACATTTAATTA
Source organism: Cryptotermes secundus (assembly GCF_002891405.2). NCBI lineage: Eukaryota > Metazoa > Arthropoda > Insecta > Blattodea > Kalotermitidae > Cryptotermes > Cryptotermes secundus. The sequence continues at coordinate 198,134 of NW_019721772.1, read as the reverse complement.
ATAAACCAAAGGCTAGAACAGTGAAACTGCCTATAGATGAAGTCATAGCAATCTTGTACACTCAGTGTTAGAAAAGATGTGAATTAGTGGAAGCATTCTTGGTGGAATTACATGGCCATCATGTTAAAGTCGCTTTCAAGAATGGCAGTTCTGCTTGTGTAACCAAATAATATTAGTTTGCTTACATCTTTTCCAGAAACTTACCTGTAAATTCTCTAAATGACACTAGAAATGTGGTGACATCTCCAGTGGAAATAATCCAGTGTTTTAAGAGTATATGTTGTGGCAGTATTGCACTCCATGAGTTATAACTGGATGGAACACTAGATTGAGCACAGTAAACAAAGCCTATACATTGCTAAAGGGCTGTTTGTTGTCTTCAGCCTTGAAGCCCCAGTTTGCAGCTTCGAAGGAGATTGAAGACTTGAGTTCTCATTTTGTCATGGTGAATGCGGAAGATGATGAGGAACCAAAGGAAGAGCAGTATTCTCCAGATGGGGGATACATTCCTAGAATCCTTTTCATTGGTAAGCAAATTAATGATGTATGGCAGAGGGAACTAACTTGGTATTTTTCATTCCTACAAAATTTTATCTTCATTAGAAGTGGCAGAAGGGAAAAGCATGTGGAAAAATCAAGACTGGACCTGTCTGGTCTTGAATCTAGAACATCTGGCTCTGAAGCTTGTCACTATACCTGTAAGGTCCTCTTGCCTCTAATTATTTAACAAAGTATCAGTCAAATTTTGACTGATCTTTTTTAGTTCAGTAAGATAACATAACCAAATCCTGCATATGTTTCACGAGTTCACTTTATTGCCTTAGCATGCAAATATAACCAGTTCCAGTTGCCAGGTGCATTGTGTGCACCATTGGTGTTTTCATTCTGTCAGTCTTATGGTACACTTATTGTGCCATAATTTATCAAGGTTGTTGTGGACTGTAATGATAAGAGTGCGGTAGCTGGAGTTGTATAACTTGGTGCTTGTTTCATTTTTCATTTCATTTCATTTATTTACATGTCAAAAATCCTTTACAAGGTCGTAAGACTCAGGATATAGACAATAGTCCAATATAACAATTAAATATAATAATTACAAAAAATATAATACATGTTAAAATATTTATGCAAACACAATTTTAAAATTATAAAACTTGTAATTTAACTTTTCACCAATTAAGTATTTAATCCCAATAAAATCAATTATCAATCTTCTTAACCGTGTAATCAAAAATTTCATCAATACCATAAAATGAATGTAAATGGAGAAATTGTAATAGTTCTTTCTTGAATCGATTTTTGTTTTTGGATAACTGTTTTATTTTGCGTGGAAGACTATTATAAATTTTGATTCCAAAATACTGTGGACCTTTCTGAAATGCTGTTAGATTTGATGAGGGGAGATGCAAATTTGAACTATTTCTTGTTGCAGTTGTATATATATCTGAATTTTCTACAAATAAATCCATATTATTAACTACAAACATCATCAAAGAATATATATATTGAGAAGGCAGTGGTAATATTTTCAATTGTCTAAAGATTTTTTTACATGAATCTCTGTTTCCAGCTCCCACCATTATTCGAACAGCTCTCTTCTGCAATTTAAAAACGCACATACTGAGAGTTCTATTTCCCCAAAAAATCAAACCGTAAGACATCACTGAGTGGAAAAAGGCGTAATACACCATTTTAAGGGCATCAATATTTAAATACTGTTTGGTTTTCCTAATTATATAACAGGCTTTATTTAATTTACCTATAATTGAATCTATATGCCCTTTCCAAGATATTGTGTTATCCAGTGTCATACCCAAGAATTTTACCTCATTTGACTCTAATAGAATTTTGTTTCCATATTCAATATTTAATTTTTTGGTAAAATTATGTTTAGCTGAGAAATTTACACAGCAAGTCTTGCCTAAATTTAATGAAAGCATATTTGAATTAAACCATTCATTCATCGATCTAAACACTGTAGTAAGTTTTTTTTCCAGCTGCATAAAATTTAATTCATTTACTATTACACTTGTATCATCGGCAAAGAGCACAACTGATGTATGTGATGGGACAGAACACTGTATAAAGGAGGGTAAGTCATTTACATAAATCAAAAACAATAGCGGACCCAAAATCGATCCTTGAGGAACTCCTTTATCAATTTTTCCCCAATTAGATAACTTATTGTTAAATTTTACTCTTTGGTATCTATTTTCTAAATATGACTCAATTAGAGAATACATCACACCGCTTACACCATAATATTTCATTTTAACCAATAATATACCATGGTCCACACAATCAAAAGCCTTCTCCAAGTCAAAAAATATACCACCACTTTTCCTTTTATTATTTAAGGCCATCAGTATATCATTTGTTAATTTGTAGGTTGCATTTATAGTTGATGTGTTCTTCCTAAATCCAAACTGACAATTTGAAAGGATATTATTTGTAATAAGGTGAGCCATTATTCTCTTATATATAACTTTTTCGAAAATCTTAGAGAAAGATGGTAATAGAGAAATTGGTCTAAAATTTGATACATTATTTTTATCACCTTTCTTGTATATAGGGGTAACAATCGAATATTTCAGTCTACTTGGAAAAACACCTGTAGATAATGACTTATTTATAATACAACATAATGGAGAGCTAATAAAGGGTGCACTAATTTTCAATAATTTTATGGATATTTCATCGTAACCACAACTGTTTTTCCAGGGAAGATTTTTTATAATTTCTTCAATTTCGCCTGTAGAAGTATTGTGAAATATTATGTTATCATACTGAAAATTTAGAATCTGCGATAAGTTGAATGGAGAGTAAGTAGTGCTATTAGTATTTAAACTATTATTACTCTTAATTTTACCAGAGATGCTTTCAGCAATTTTTAAAAAGTGATCGTTGAAATTCTCAGCATTAATTTTTATGGAAGCTTCTTCACAATTTGTGTTTTGTTTTGTTGTTCTTAGAATTCTGTGAAAGATTGGCAGATGCACAGAGGAATATATTTCATTTTTGTCCTAAACTATAAACATTTTTAGCACTCTGCAAATAATTCATTAAAAAGAAAGAAATATCTTAAACTTATCAATTTTTGTTACTGACTAGGTCACACAGGACAGACAAGGAAGAGTGCCACATTATACATGTTGATCAGAAATGATTGAAATATTTGTAATGCAGAACAGTGTTGTTGAAAACTGTCAGTGTATTTATGGAGATCATCAGATCTGTGCAAAAATAAAGAAATTATGGTCCTTATTTCATAGTTCAGTATCCCTATGCCTCTTCCAGGTAATGCATTGATGTCACACATGGTTTATTTTTAATGCACTTAATTAAAAATTTCTTTTACTTAGAACCTGCTGGCAAAGTAAGAACAGATTTCTTCAATGAGGATGGCAATGCATCATACAAGTACTTCTACTCGAATGCAGACAGTGTGGCTGCCACCATGAGAAGAGTGAAGAACTCAATCAGATCTGACAGTAGGACAATGGAAGAGCTCTGAATGCTGAGGACAATTTGTATTTCTTTGGGGTTCAACAATGCACATTTTGTTGTTTCATGTGATTTTGATATCTCATACATCATGACTCAGCTGCTTGTTGTGAAGGATTTGATATTTTCTCATCTCACCACAAGTACAGTTGAACTGCCCACACTTATATGAGCATGGAAATGTCATTTGTTAGCTCATGTTTTTTTTCTTTTTGTGAGTTGCATAAGACAGAAACAACTAAACAGACTGTTTAAAAAATGGAGTTACTCTTAGAATAGAGATGTCTGTGGGTGTGTTCCCCCACTCCTTTGCTCAGAACATATACTAGGGTAAGTCAATAAGTAAGTTACAAATGGATGTAGAAGTTACACTGATTTGAAAAATGCTTTTATTTTTCAATATAATCTCCCTGTACATTGAGGCACTTGTCCCATCATTTCACAAGCCCCTGAAAACCAGCAGCATAAAGTTCTTTGGGCCACCGTTAGAACCAGGCGTGTTCACACGACATGGCCTACCTCACAATGCATGACAGGTTGCATGCTTCTGTTGAATGGCCTTACAAATTTTCCTGAGGATGTTACAGTAGGAGTCAGCATTTATGGTTTGTCCTTGAGGCTGGAATGTGGTGAGCAGTATGCCTTCGTGATCCTAGAAGACTGTGAGCATCACTTTCCTGGAGGATGGTGTAATCTTAAGCTTTTTTTTTTTTTGGCAGGCGACGCACGCTTTGTCTCAGGCTGGTAATGGTGAACCCAAGACTCATCACCTGTGACAATTTGGGCTAGCATATAATGTCCTTCATCATGGTAGCGATTGAGATGCTTAGAAAATGCTACATTTTGGAAGCTCGATCTGCTTGCATCCTCAGGTATATAAGTTACCCCATTTACACCCGTGGGTGGAAATGCATCCATCTTACAAAACAAGACAATAAGCAGCAGGAACATGAAGCTGAACACTCACCTAGCGCTGAGGTAAAGAAAATGTGGATCTATACATCAACCCCACCCCCCATTTGCCATCATGGTGTAGTGCTTAATTAGTTAAGCACAGGGACAGCTTTACCTTTTTACCCAAGATGATGGTCAGTGTCTGATGTAATATTTGTGTTATGAATACCAATTGTCACAAACCTTTGGAAGAGTACTAAAATGTGTTTGTTATATCTCTAGTTTTGACATTGAGGCACTTATTTCACTGCGTGAGTAACCATGTTGAACATGTGGAATGTGATGCTGTGCAGTCTCATAGATGAAGATGGAGGCATAAAATTCCTACAAAATACTGGTATATATCTACCAGACTATATGGCATCATGTCCCAGAATGCTGTGATGTTAATATTCACTAATGTTTCATATTGTGGTGAGGATGAAGCTCACTGCCTGGAAGCAACATGTATATCACAATACACTAATTCAATAAAGTCCAGTGTTCATTGACCTTTATTCAGTGTTTATTTTTTTGTTGCTGCATAAAATAACATGCAGAATACATCTTGGAAAAATTAAATGATTACAAACAACCATCATATTTAAAATTTTACTGAAATATCAACAAACATATGGTACATCTGATTTCACAAGTCTCATGGCTCGTTTGTTATTGTATATAGCTAATCACATAGAAATGCAGTCTCAGACATCAAACTGAGAAGCATGCTGATTGGAAGAAAGGGGCAGTACACTAGAATGTTAGACCATGACCAAGGATAAAGCAACTGATCAATCTTCAACATTAACTTATATTTTTCTATGAATTATCGCTTGGCAGTGAATAAAACAGGGTCTATGTTGAGATGGTTAGTGTGTACAACAGGATGGAAGCCAGGTAACGGTATGTTAAGATGTGTCACATCTACTGTTGTGGTTAAGAGAAGTGATGATGTTGCAATACACGTAATGCCTGTTGAGGCACGCTGATATTGATTCGGTAAATGTCCTGAGAATGTTCGTCACCTTCAGCACTCCTTGGAGCTCATTTCTTTTTATTCTTAATCTGTCTGTAAATCATTCTTCTTCTTTCTGTAATTAAATTCTGTATTTCAAAATTTTGTGTGATGATTATTAATAATTTTTATCAAATAAATTACACAAAAATATTTTGACAGAAACTGATCTGATGCGGTCATCACCCAGAGAATAAGTCACAGACAGTGGTTGCAGCAATCCCCTCCACTTTGCAAGGCACTGCATTGCATGGCTAGACATCGATCTGGAAGGAAGTTTCTCTGCTAAGCCTCGTGGAGGCTCCGCTGCGCCCAGACTTGCGTCCCAACTTGCTCATGTCACACTCTGCTTCACTTAATTCGTGTGAGTCTGAAAACCTTGAAGGAGGATGAATGCGATCACTGAAACTGCAGACAGAAAAGTTATGTAGAGACGGAGTGACGTGGTGAGAGGATGAACAAGCAGAATGGGGATTAGAACTGGCAGGTGTTGTCAGTTGATAGGTAAAATGTGCATCCTATATTAGAGGAAGGCTGAGGTGTTTGATTCTCAGGTTATCTAATTATACAAACTTTATTCATAAGCAGTGATGGAAAAGGGACACCTTCCTGCATCTACTCATGCACATGTTTTTTGTTGAGGGGATAAGCGTACCTGAATGTGTTTTCTTCGGTGTGACTAGAGTACCCACTACTACTTCGTACTTGCCGCTTTCCCATAATCTGTCCTTTGTTCTTGGATTTTCTGGATGGGTACGGTTTTCTCGTGTCTGATGGGGAAGTTTCAGAAGATGAACTAGATTCCTCCACCCCAGGCTTGCCCACTTCTGCAAGTTTTACAGTTCAGATTATTACTCTGTAGTTGTATTGCAAGCTGCACCCCAAATGAGGCTAATCAGTTTAGTGTTCTCAGCTAAAGCTATAGCACGCGTGCCTTATGTACAGATAATGCACATGCCCAAACTTACATTTTTTTATCACAGCCCCTTGGCTGTGACTTGAAGGCAAGTCATGCAGTGGAGGGCATTGCATAAAGCTCACCTCTTTTCTGTATACCTTGCACTTTACTGAGGCCACAGAAAGTCCCAAAGAATTCCCTTCCAGCCCCCTCCGACTGTGTCATCTAGTCAAAAGTGCTTATTGGTAGTGAAGGTTATCACTACCAATATTCAAATTAGCAGAAAGGTTAGACAGCTGGAGGGGAATATAGAGATGTACTAGTGAGGCAGCCATTCAATGGGTCTTCTTTCCATGGCCTCAGTGATAGGTCAGCAAAGTAAAGAAGAAGATTATTAAGGGCTGACCATGGGGGTCAGATGGGAAAAATAAGAAATGTATCCTCAGATCAGAGGGGAAATGAGTTGTAAGACAGTGAAGACTATGTTAAAAGGATCATATAGGAAGTGAAGTGGCTGTACTCACCTCGGGCCATCCTGTGCCTGAAAGAGACCAGCTCCTGGCTAGCGGCCACTTGTCCTCCTGGGATTTCTCCCTCAGAGTCACTGCCCAGTGTATCGTACTCTGAAATAGGCAGGTGCAGAGTTAAAATCTTCTTAACTTCCGAATCAGTGCTCCCCAGGTTGTCCGACTCTGAAACAACGTGGGTCGGAATCAGGACTGGCCCCACCCACTTCCCCTAGGACTTCAAATTAGGAGATTGGGAGAAGTTAAACTGAATGTCAGAGACTTTGGAAGACTGATATGTTCTGACCTGGTATAACTGCCTAAGGTTCACAAAGAGTCAATACACAGTAGGTAAAGGTGATCCCTCCTCTCCTGAGAGAGGGATATATTATAAACAATACTGTAAAATATTATCAAAAGTAATAATAGCTGCAAAAAATCATATTAGAATAGAATTATTCTTAATTCTAATAATAAAATAAAAAGTACTTGGAAAATAATAAATGAGGATAAAGGGAAAATAAAAAGGGGTAAAGGTATTCATTCCATAATGGTAGATAATAAAGTAATAATGAATCAGAACAAAATTGGAAATGCTTTTAATAAACACTTTCTATCTATAGCTGAGTTTATTATATCAGATAATAATAAATATATAAGCTCGAATTCATCCAATCCAATCAATTACTTAGTAAATACGTTTAGTAGACCTTTTACTAAAATGAATTGGCAGTGTGCCTCCACTTATGAAATTGAAAAAAATTATTAAATCATTAAAGACTAAAAGCTCAAGTGGATATGATGAAATTTCAAACAGAATAATAAAATTAAGTTCACCATTTATAAGTTCTCACATTTGTAATGCAGTACTTAATATTGGTATTTTTCCTGATAGATTAAAATTTGCCATAGTTGCCACTATTTAAAAAAGGGAAAACATATTATATCCAACTACAGACCTATATCATTGATTGATTGATTTATTTATTTAACATCCATAACTGTTACATTATGTACAATTGGACAAGTCAGTTTTTAAAAAAATATATGAGATTAAACATCACATCAAATGACTAATAATATAAAAAACCATAGAAAAATAACATAATGCTGTTGTTGACTTCTTTTTCTAAGATCACTGAAAAACTCATATATGTGAGACTTATTACTCATATTCAAGCAAATAAACTGTTGGTAAACAAACAATATGGTTTTAGGACACACTATCCTCAACTGAGAAGGCAGCTTTTACATTGATAAATAATATTTTATCTGCAATGAATAATAAGTTAATGGTGGGAGGAATTTTTTGTGATTTACTAAAGGTGTTAGCCATAAAATATTATTGGATAAATTGGAATTCTATGGAATTGAAGGAAAATTCAAAACACTTATAGGATCTTATCTGACATGTAGATATCAAAGAGTTGTATTGGGTAACAGAATTGACAGTAAAAATTAATTCAAATGGGAAACAATTAAATCTGGCGTTTCACAGGGCTTGATTCTTGGTTCCTTGTTTTTTCTGCTTTATATTAATGATTTACCTAAAATAATAAATAAAAATACTAATATGGTATTATTTGCAGATGATACCAGTATTATAGTAACTGACACTAATAAGTTAAACTTTGAAATAAATCTTAATCAAACCTTCAAAGATATAAATACATGGTTTAATGCTAATTTGCTTGCCTTGAATTTTAATAAGACTCAGTATGTCGAGTTTCGACCTATGAAATATTATAATATCACTACTCAAATTAACAATGATCAGATAAATTTAACAAATGTGAATGAGACAAAATTTCTGGGATTAATTATTGATGATAATCTTTTATGGAAACAGCATATTGATTATATTATTAATAAAATTTCCATTGCATGTTATGCACTGACAAATATAAAATATATTGTCCCTTTTGATATGCTAAAGCTAATTTATTTTCCTCATATACATTCTATCATAAATTATGGTATAATTTTTTGGGGTGGCTCTTCTTGTGTTAACAGATTTTTATATTGCAACAGAAAGTTATTAGAATTATAACGAATTCTAGACCAAGAGAGTCTTGTAGGGACAATTTTAAGAATTGGAAATAATGATGTTCTACTCTCAGTACATATATTCATTACTTTTATATACAATTAATAATAAACATTTATTTAATTTTAACAATGAGATTCACAAATATAAAACTAGAGCCCTCAATAATGTATATTTACCTGCAGTTAACCTAACAAAATGAAGGTGCGTACATATCAGGTATTAAAGTTTTTAATCATCTTCCGCAAACAATAAAAATGTTGGCTACTGATGTGAGAAGTTTTAAATCTGCATTGAAAAGGTTTTTATATCATCATTCTTTTTATTCCATGAATGAATATNCAAAAATGGTGAAATGCCAATTGATGACAAACCTCGTTCTGGTCGTCCTTCCACGGCCCAAACACATGAAAATGTTGAAAAAACTAGTGAAATCATCAAGGAAGATTGACGACGGACCATTGAAGAAATAGTGGAGCTGTTGGGAGTGACTTGGAGCTCAGTTCAGCGAATTTTGACAGAAGATTTGGGAATGAAAAGGGTGACTGCAAAATTCATGCCATGACTGCTGACTGCTGAACAAAAACAAGGTCGCGTGGAAGCATGCTGTGCTTTGAAAGAAGAGTCCCGAAATGATCAAAACTTTTTTGTGTTTCCTCGAATGAAAAGAGACATGAAAGGAAAGCGTTTTGCTGATGTTGCTGAGGTGAAGGAAAAAACGACGGAGGCGCTGTCAAGCATCTCAAAAGATGAATTTAGACAATGTTTTGAAAAAATGGAATAAAAGACTAGACAAGTGTATTAGTGTAAGTGGAGAGTACTTCGAAGGGGACTAAAGGTTTGTGCTTAAAATTTGAATAAATAAGTTTAAAAAAAAAATAAGTTCGGTTTCTTTTGGGTACCCCCTCGTATTATCAACATAACTGGTCATAAGTGTGTAAATTTGTAATGTATTTAATTTGGCTAATATAGGTAAATTAAATAAAATTGTATTAATTCAAGTTTTATAGTAAGTTGTTTTTAAATTATGTTTATTAATTAAAATCTTAATAAATCTTTTACTTCACATTATTATTTATGTTAATAGATTAATGTAAGTGATTTTGATTATGTGACTCATGTAATTTTGTATATGTACTTTGATATATCTATTTTCAAAGGGATCATTTCCACATCATAGGTTTGTTACCTGTATGGATATATGGAAAATAAAGGGAATGAATGAATGGAACAACCATATTCAGTTAGGCCTATTAAACATAACTAGTTTAATTCATTTCCAGTGATTCTCTGATTATTCCTGATGATGGAAACACATCCAGTTTCTGAAACACTGTATATTTTAAATGTGCCCCAGACAATGGATAATGTCCTATGTGATAGTTGTACCATGAACATTAATATGATTTTCTGTACATTTCAAATATATCTATTGGCATTGAACAAGAGATGACTAGATAATAGTACCTTGGCTTTCAGAGTGGGGATCCCGCAGTTTTCCTCCTTTTCTCCTAACTTTAGTGTACTCTGGTTCTTTCTGCTGAAAAGTACAAAATTGCTTTAGTATAATGTATGACTCTGGCTTTCAGGAATACAGGGCACAAAATATAAAAGATTTTCAAATGTTTCAGCAGACATTACAGTTATCATTCAAAGTGACAATGTCTTGGGGGTATCAACAGCCCTTATACATGGGCTGTTCAAAAAGCACAGTTGTGTTATCTTAGGAATTTCAGCACTTTGAGATATTACCAGTGATTCACTATTTGCCCCTGATATAAGAATTAATGATGCACAACTCCCTCAATGTCAAAAAACCTGTCAACATGACTTTGACACTCATGAATATCAGCCATCTTGAACATTGCAAGACACACACTACATGCACATGAACAAATAGCTCTAGGGCGATGACTAATCACAGCAGGATGATAGTTACGAAGCACGCAACTAGGGAGTACAACTTAACCAACATTGCTATGACGTAGAGTTTGTGCACTATTTCAAAAGTTCTGACACACGTATAGATTTGGTGGTGGGCAGTGGGAGCGGAGGTGCAGTCTTTGCATGAACTGAAGAGTGAGGCTGAGGTGAAGAGGTGAGTGGAAGGTTTTCCTTTTTTTGAGACCTGGATATCATGAAGGGGGATCAGGAACAGTGTTTAGGACAGGAGATGCTGGAAGTGCTTTTAGCTACCATGTGTTGTGACTAAGAGAAAATATTTTAGTATCAGATTATTGTATTCTGTGATTTTACCTTGCAGTCTGGTAGATCATTCCTCACTCAATATTCCTCTGAATGCTGCTAATATTCTACAAAACTGCGTGGTGTCCCATCCGAGAAGACAAACTTGTCACTGCCATGTGAGACTCAGATCTCATACATTTTAGTGCTACAGTAAGAAACTAACTGCTGGGTTCACTGACCGATTTTGGCTGCCTTTGAAGACGATTCCTCCATAAAAATTCTGTCAACTTTTCATAATTCCCCCATTCAAACTCTGCATCCATCTCACTGTAACCTCCTAGATTTCACGACCATAAGAGTACTACGTGACTTGTGTAAGTCACAGAGTTACTTATCAAGTAATATGCTTCATTCTCTCTATAGTCTTGTGGGATGTGACACCATGTTGTCTGATAGACAGGGACAAATATTTTGAAGGAACATACTGCCTCCATCTTGAGGGTTGATATTGGTACCCATCTACATGGTGTCATATGCCAGAAGTTCATAACCTTAATTACCACTTCTGTGAGAACGTCAAATGTCATATCCACTCCCAACAGGCTCAAGTCATGTGCATGACATACATGTACAAAGATTGTGCCAGCTGTTCATATGGAGTTATACCAGCTTTTTATGTCACTTTCAATTCACCCCGTTTATATTCTGCACTTTGCAGCAGCATCATCGCATTGAAGAGTTTCATCTTTTGGGATATCATGCCATGTATTCCACTGAAAGTCAACAGATTTTCTGGAAGAACATCTCGTCACCTTTTTCAGGGCTGAAGAAGAATACAGCATGAAGCAGGCAGCAAGCAAAGCAAACGTCTGTTGACTTTCAAGAGAATATAGTGTTTCATCCAAGACGACCGAGTTCTTCATAACCACTAAATCCTAAAGGCATTGCATTGTTATGGCTCCCAGTGCACAGTGGGAACCAAAACAGCCATACAATGGACGTTCCTGTTTTTAATTGCATTATCTGGGTTCCTCAATCATGATTTATTTTAATGGGAAAACCATCCTCCCACCAAATTTTTAAGCTTGTGGCTGAGAAATATGATGATAAATAGTAAAGAGACACAGAAACATGCCTATGCCAGACAGGGTTCTAACCCAGAACTCAAGGTGTGCTCAGCTCTAATACCAGCACATTTGTGTCAAATGGTAAGATGACTGATAATCAATGAACTGGAAAGGATATGGCCTAATGAGGTACTATCTCAATATTTTCCAAGATGGACCAAGGAAAACCAAGAGAAATCTCAGTCAGGATAGACAGTGTCACCATTGAGATTTGAACTGAGCACCTCCACAACACAAATATACACCATTACTGCTGCATTGAATATCATGGTGAATAAAGTGACAGCCATTACCTGCCTAAACTTGTAGCTCTCAGCTCCGGCCGGTTTGGGGTCATGATAGACGAAGGACCCCCTAACAGAATGATATGGTCCACTATATACATTACCACTATACGTGCTTTCACTGTATGGGGGTTTGGACAGCTGGAAAGTGGCATAGGGACAGATGTCCTCGATGTAGTCTGCAACACAGGCATTTGTCATGATAACAACACTGGAATACATACAGATCTCTTCTTACATATGTCATTTATCTGTTATTATAAAAACTGATCTGAGGGTTGACAATGAACAAATCAGATAGTGATGACTTTCTGAACTTGTGGAGATGACATAATAAACTTATTTCCATGTTTCTTCTGGGGGTGATTCTTGTGGCAGAAATGAGAACCACAATATTGTAACATAGGTAAAGCTGCAAAATGTAACACATCTTGTTGTCTGAATGTTGGAGTGTTCTATGTCCAAATTTGGGCAGCCATGAAATAACAGTATTCGAATTCTCTGTATTGTACTGCAGCAGCTCCACATCCTTCCATTTATTCCACTTCCAACCGAGATTTTAGGATGTTTTGTTTTAACTCACATTTACACTGCAGTTCAAACTCACTTCAAACCAAGTTTCACAAAAACTGGTGTTGATGGACACAGAACATGCTAATACTCAAGTGACTATCTTTTAAATAGAATCATGTAATGGGAAACAAATGACACCCAAACCTGAAAAATTATAGTATATATACTCTTTTGAACTTTATTCACTGTCCTGTTTCTTTATACAAAGACCTTAACAATTCAAGACTGAGTGCTACTGCTACCTTCAGGCAGAATGCAATATGGAGAAATTCCTATTTTGTCCCGACAACAACGTTTAAAAAAGAAATTAGGATGATGGATAATGTACAGAAAATCAGGCATTGAACTTCAGCAAAACTGTGTGTTCAGGTTACTGAATCTTTTTTCAGTCATTTATTTGTATGACTGTACTTTATCTTCATATTATTCCTGCATCTTGAAGGCATGATTACCTGCAGAATCAGTTTTGTAGCTGGCAGAGTCAATGCTAAGTGCCTGCTGTCCACTGCCAACTCTCACTGCCAGGTACTGCTGATCCCTGTTCTGTTGGTTTTGCATCTGAGCCACTGACGGTGACTCTCCCATGTGAGCTTCCTGGCTTTGTGACTCTGTGGGCATATGCCATATAAGCAGAATTCAACTTTTCTAGCATGACATTGTTGCTGAAACTAGGAACACTTGAAGACAGACTCACTCACTCACTCACTCACTGAACAGTTCATCATTTGATACAGGACATTCATGAGCAATTGATGATGCAGCTTCCTGCTAACCAGTCAGATCCAACCAGTGCTGAAGTTAAGAATGTGTGGAGCTATAACTTTACTTTCCCACATTGACTGAGTTCAGATACAAAAAGTGGATGCCTTTCAAGAAGTTTTCATGCCAGACTCATGTATAAATTCAAAAATTAAAACAGCAAATTCTTATGAAGCATTCATAGGGTTTTCACGTAACAGAATAAAGTGTCCTTTGTTAGCATTTCTGAGCCTTTTTAGTTAGTTGATTTACCCTTTGGTTGCAAAGCAAAACTTTGCAACCTTTACAGTGCTGACTTAATTTTTATCCCATATTACATATTGCCATTATAAATACATATGAAAAGGTACTCTCATGGTCCAATATATGAGTATGTGACTGTATCTGTAGGGTCTGGTATATCTCAAAGGGGGCAGCCTGACAAGCAGACAACTCTGTCCACATGTGACCTCTATGACTAATGCAGTGACACACAGTTTTATTTATTCTGTGCAGAGAAAAGTAGCATATAAAAGAAGTTATCAAGACACTTTTAAGCCTTTCTGACCTTTGTTTGATAATGAACGAGATATTTCTCAAGCACTCCCCTTCACTCAGAATCTGCTCTCCCAGGCAGTTCATCACATAAATCAAGAGCTCAACATGACATCATTATAATATGATGTTTGAGTAACAAAATATATATCTGTACCCCAGATACAAACACAGTTCTAATTCCAATTTTGGTATGGTATATACCTGTAAATTACAGCACTGAAATTAGCACCAGTCACAACCCTTATTTTGAGTGTAGCTCCACATGACTTACAATTGTATGTGACCATAAGATACAGAAATATCGAAATTTAGTGGTCTGCGGTGAGTGTACGTACTTTTCCGGCGTATGAACACTGCAACACCCAGCAGTCCGAGCAGGAATCCCAGTGACACGATGACTGGGACAATAACCTTGATGTTGGCATAGAAAGGCACTTCTCGAGAGTGCGAGACCGGTGGAGAGAGTTCTGGGATCACAGTCACTGAAACACACATAAAGTACAATGGTCTCAACTCAAACTGAAAAGTAGTAACTGCTGCTAGGGTTGCAGCCCCCCCCCCCACCTTTTATTCCATGAGTGCTCGTATTTCAAAGCAGGTAGACAGGGCAGAAGAGGCATAAACCCTCTGAAACCTCAAGCTCATCTAAATAATGTGCCTGCCTCTCATGAAAACACTCTGAATCTCCGTTACAAAGACCAGCTGCTTAATGTAGTCCAATGTAATAATCCCTTTTATTTCTGAGAATCATATAAAAAATATACATATACTCTGTGGGCAAAATGCAGACTTTATGAGTGTTGAAGCAGATGGTACATATAGTAACCTCTATGATTTAAGGAGTTAATTAATTAACTACATAATTCAGTGTTACCTTAGCAGCTAACAGTCGTTCAGCTGGCTTAGAAACTCCCCGGTTTTATTGAGGATAAAGATTCATCATCATGCCCACAAAATTCCATTGTTGGATACGTATGTACAACGTATGCAGTAACAGGAGCAAAACACAACACAGAACACGATACACAAATGTATGTAGGAAGAATGCTCACATAAAAGAGGATTGGCGTAATTTGCATGTTTGAGTGCGACATAGGATGAATCCTGAAAAGTTTTATTATTTAGAATTCATCGACATATATGACGAATACAGATTTTAGTCATTTTAGAATGAAGACATCATGGCATGCAGTACAATAGTTTAACGTGCATAAAGACACCTGAGGATGGCACATTAGTGCTGAAACATGTAGTGTGGAAGTGAAGAATAAGGTGAAAAAGTGTATACACTGTAGGATGGCTAGCATAAACCATGGACATGAATCAGTGTAACAGGATGCTAAAATATAACATGAATCCAGTCCACAGCCTCCCTGCTAGGTTGAGTGTAACCTTCTTCCACTAGATGCCACACAAACCTAGTGACTCATTTTTTAATATGCCTACTATCCAACTGCTAACATCAGAATAATTGGAGATTTAAATTTCGTACTCCTTGACAATAAAGGTGTCCCAAATGGTATCTTCCCTTAAGGTTTTCTGAATAAAATTTTGTATGACTTTCCACCTTCTCCTTGCACAACCCTTACAGAAACAAGAGTAGGGATTATTCTACCACGAGAGATGTGTGCAGGCAGAAAAAGTAAATATTTCATAAAGCTGTGCAGAAGGAAGCTGAAGGTGTGTGATCTTTGTAAAATCTGCACCAAGCATGAGACATGTACCAACAACACGCACCTCCTTCGGCCGTGAGAGTTGTGAAGTTGTAGACCGCCACTGTGGAGCCTGCATTGTTGTGAGCAGTAACTCGAAGTTGGTACTTTGTAGCAGGAACAAGATCCAGAATGTTGTATACTCTCTCTGTTGGCTGAACATTGTTGGATATAAGTGTCCAGTCAGTGGAACGTTGAGCATTGCAGTACTCGATGATGAAGTATAGTATTGCACAGCCACCATCCACCCAGGAGTCAAGCCAGATTGTAAGTACAGTCGAATTGACAGTGATCATCTGCGACTGCTTTGGCTTCACTGGCACTGTGAATTAGATCAGTAAGAGTAGAGACTTCTGATTTTTATCTCATGTTGTCTTGTCAGTTCTGATAATAGCAATAATAAATATTGTTACATGTGGACCCATTGCCAAGTAACAGTTGTGTAAACAGGTGACCGCACAACAGTCATTGCTAGGGAACAGCTCTGTGGGCACATTATTTCCTTGGCAATGAGTGAACATGTATGGTCCATGCCAGGTTTATATAATAAGGACTGGTAGTTCAGCTGAGTGAGTTGAGAGTTGCTGTTGTGAGACATGATAAGCTGGTAGCTGAGGGTGGGGAAAGTTTGGGAACCAAGTGGAAGGGGATTGTCCATCACTGGAAGTCGCTACCAAGCAACGGCTTGTGAAGACAGAGAAGATTTCATGTGTGCTGTAGTTACAGTAATCTTTGGAGTGTGACTCAGTGAGACTGTTGTAGCTATTTTTAGTTATGAGTGTAAGTGTCCAATAAGTCTGATTACCAATCCAAACCCATCTATAGTCACCCTATCATGTAACAATATATTTGTGACAAATTGAAGAAATCATCTACAGAATATGCTATTATTGTCTCTTTTAATATCTACCCCAACATAAAATTTTGTGAAAATCCATTCCATGGTCCTTCAGTTGTTTCATGCATATAGACAAAGCAATTTTAGTGTGGTCTAGAGGAATGTGAATACATGCAAAGATATTGCTGTTCTGTCAGTTTCTGTATGTGTTCAGCTTCCTAGCATGGCCCTAACATGGAACATCCAAAGACATCGTGAAATTCACTCGTCACACTTGTCAATAAGTACAGTAGCCACAGTTGCTTAAAGCAATGTGGAAGTACTGGGGTAGCAATTTTAGATGCAATTTGAATCCTTAATCCCAATGTTCTTTTACTTATATGAGCAAACCTTAACTGATCTTTCTTTTAAAATACAGTTTACAATTTACCCTGAAGATATGGATCCACTGACATACCCGTTCCCTTTGTGTATGTGTTGATGATGTCGCAAGGAAGCCCGGTCCCAATCTTGTTGAAGGCTGTGATGTACAGCTGATAACGTGTGCCACACCACAGATTGTGCAACGTATGTGAGTTGGCTTTTGCTTCAATCTGCATTTCTTCCCAGTCACCATGGTCTCTCTTGTAGTTGATAACATACCCTGAGTGGACACACGTGTATTAGAGAAGGTTCCTCTATACATAAGCACTGTTCCATGCAGGAAAACCAGATGCAATAGGAAGAGCTCTCAGCTTCACATGTAGCAGCTTGACCTCCACAGAAATGCACAAGAATAATGTCTTCATACTCAGGAGGTCCCAGGTTGAAATTTCAGTGTGAAGAATGGCCACCCTGACTAATGTGTCTCCAGATTTCTTCTTTCCATTCAGGAAAATGCTAGGATAGTATCTTACAATTTTGCCATGACCACTTCCTTCTCAATATCATTAGTCATAGATCATCCTGTCATCAGATGCTGTACAGTCTGCACTATAGACAGTGTCACTACAAAATCATAAATGAATGAAACAAACGAGGCGATGGACATAGGAGGTATAAATGAAAAGTCTTGCCTAGCTTATTCACCAAGTGGGGACGCAGTGCTAAGGCTCAAGTTATCCAGTATTATAGAGATACAAATCAATAATACAGAATTAAGCTGGCTCAGGACTGGGTTTCATTCCAGAAGGTTAGCAACAAATTCCATACTGTTTACAATTCTTCTTTTTTAAAGTCTTTTGCAGTTTATTCACACTGCTGTCAGTAGCTTCACTATACAGTGTCCAACGGTAGCATGACTGATGAACTGGAAAGAATTTGGAATGAAGTGATCCAGGCATTGGCCTGGATGGACTGAGGAAAACCGCAAGAAAAGTCAGCCAGGACAGGTGGTGTTCTATGCGAGGTTTGAGCTGAGGACCTCCTGAATAAAAATCTGTCACCATTAGACCATTCTGCTTAGTATACGCAGTGTTGCCTGAAAGATGAAAGATGCTTTTCCAACTGCATAGCATTCAATGTCGCAAAGTTAACACAAATGAGAGAATAGTATCAAACGGGATGCTGGAGAGACCTCACAGGAGCATCAGGTGTTGGTGATAATGATGATTCAGAACCACTGGTTTTCATTTCCACACCATATGAATGACTGACACAATCTTGATTTATGAAGTCATTGAAAGAAAAGCGACATACAGAGAGTTCCGTGTCTGAACTCCAATGGAACCACAGCACCAGATCCACTCAAACTTACCAAGGACTGGACTCCCCCCATCATGGTTGTTAGTCCACTGCAACTGCAGGCTGTCCACATATGAAGCCACAACAGACAGTGTGGGAGCATCAGGAGGCACTATAACATACACAAATAGTCACAACTTTGTTTGAGTGGGAAGTGATGAAACATACCAACATTATAGAGCACCACATTCGGTGTACAGGAAGTGGGAAGTGAAGAAGGCAGATTTCTCCAGAACATTGGTACCGCTGCCTATCTATCTAACTAGATGCTGTGACATCTTAATATTCACCATCATGCAAGCCTCAAATGTCACACAGTGTAACATACCTCGTACTCTGATGCTGTACACTATCTCGTCACTCCCGTGCACATTCTCAACAGTGCATGAGTAGTTGCCTTCATCACTGTGTTGAATGTCCTTAATCAAGAAGGAGCCATCCTTATTTATCTGAAAAATAGGTATTATCTTGTAGAGTTTGAGGTTCTCACAGTGGTGGTTGGAAAGAGTTCTGTCTCCTGCAATACAATGCTGTGCAGTCCACTGAAAGTCAACTGATGTTTCAGACAAATATATTGCTTCCATCTTCAGGGTTGAAGAATAAGCCAAGTTAGAAACCAGCATGCAGCAGGAAGCAAGCAGAGCTTATCCTTCAACTCTGGAGATGAAGACAGCGTGTTCCTCTGAAATTCTGGTTGAATTTCAATGGGCTACATGTTGTTACATGTCAGAAAATATAACTACAGATGTCATCTTTGTTTTAGGACATGTGTTGCAGACTTGTACAGGAGTTCCTACTTAAATTTTAACATATTTAAACACACACGCAGTCACAGGAGCAAGACATAACAAAAGCACAACACACTCAAGACAGTGAAGGAGTGCTCCAACAGAGGAGAATGAGCGTGACTGGCGTAGTGAGGGGCGACATAGCGATGTGGTATCCTGAACAATTTTAATATTTTTAACGTTTGACAATGTATATGATAGATACATATTTTGATTATTTTAATATGAGAACAAGGCATGCAATGAAATGGTTTGGCGTGGATAAGTAAGCACCTGAAGATGGCATTGTTATGCCGAAACATGTAGTGCGAGGGAGATAAGGAGATAAATGAGTGTATGCACTGCAAGACGGTTTAAATAAATCATGGATATTTAAAAGGGTTACATCCTGATTTCCAGAGGCACATACCTCTGCCACAACATGTTGTTGTGGTTTTTTGCGGCCTCCAGGAAAGAAACATCCGCATTCTTTGCTACAGTACTCAAATTCTCTCCTAGAAAACTCACAAAAACCAATCACATTAAAGAAAAGTTGCGATCATGGATATGAAATGAACTTGTACCTGTTTCCTTCCATTGGTCTCCATTATTCTGTCCTGCAGACGCCATACAGCCTGAGGGACAGGGATGCCAACTTTTCTGCAGGGGAGAGTTATGTCCTTCTTCCAAGGGGTGACAATTTCTCTGCTGAAAGAGACGATTCTCGCAGGTACTGGAACAGCAGAAGGACTTGTTATGAAGATGTTCTGTAACTGATAGAAGGCTGTAAAATATCTGTAAGCAACATGTATGGATATGAAGACAAGGCTCCATGCATTCATAACCTCAGCTCTAGTTGGAGGTGAGAGGTCGCCTACATTAGCTAGGGTCAGAGAGCCTTTCTGGTCATGCTGACTGACAGAAACCTAAATGCCATGATACGGAGGCCACGGTAGTAAGTCCGAAGGACAGTGGTCAGATGATGCTCAATGCTTCTCCCTCTATGTCTACTCCTGTATTTCCACCCACCCCCCCATCTCCTCCAGCATGTATCAACTGAAGTGCCTGCCATGATCACGGTTATCATTACCAGTATTTCTGTGAACAAAACAGCTTGAGCAAGATGTGGACGGGGCTGATCCATGAGACTTATTTTCATGGCTCCAGTACTGTGGGGACTGAGCCAGTATCTTACTTTTGTAACTGACCATACTGAATAAAGACCATCTTATAAAATGCAGTGTTTTAAATGCTGAGACTAATATTGTGAAAATATTGTCACGTGTTGGGTATGTGACATGCGACAAATAACTTCACGCCGTCTTGGATGTAGTGAATTTATTGAACACTCGTTCTCACACTCACACAATTCACAATTACAATTACTGCCATCAGCAGTATCACAATTACTTCCACTGCTCTCGGCGACTGCTAGACTTCTGCTGCACTCCGCGACTTCACACTCCACACTGTCACTCCTAATCACACACTCTCTGGCCACATACTGTTCAGCCGGCTTTTTATACCGTTCCCTGTTGCTTGTGTCAACAGTGGTGTCCCGTGTTATTTCACAGTGGAAGTGCTGTTACATCACCGTGGGGGGGGGGAGTGTTGACTGGCCTGTTACTGTAGCAGCGGCAGCGCTCCGATGCTGTTATGTCACCGCTGGGGGGGAGGGGGGGTCCTGCATAGCGCAAATACGTCACAATATATTGGGATCATAAAAGGCAAATGGAATTCCTCCAAACTACTACTACTACTACTACTACTACTACTACTAGTAGTAGTAGTATTAGTTCGTCTGTGACTGATAACTGTCTTGCTGATGGAAGATTTTGCCTCCTCAGCTGTGAACTGCACTTGGGCTTTCCTTCCATCCTTCAACTAACTGTCTCATAGCAGAACCCAAAGGTTCAGCACAGCTAATATCAAATCTTGATGACATGATTATAAACCAGTTAAAACTACCTGTATCCTCACCATCCATTTCCCTAAGATCATAATGATTGTCAGTATCATCATTATTTCCTGGATTAGATGAATTGCCTGTTCTGGCCTCTAATATTCTTACATCTCCTCCCATCATCATTAATTTTGTATTTACATAAGGTGTATTTCAATATTATCTTCCTATGTCTTTACCAGTCTTCCAAATAACTGTTTACAAAAGAGTTTCATCACAAAAAATTTGTGTACATTCCTCATATTCCCTTGTGACGTAAACTCGCATCACACTGCTTCACCTGGATCATGCCAATGAATCTGTCCTGTTCCAAGATCCATGTGAAATGTCACAGGGAAGAGTTGTTAGCCCTATGCCCAGCTTGCAAGTGTCTGCATATGACTGCAGCTACCCTGCATCCAGCCAAGTGGCCTGTCAGTTACCCTTATTGGAAGAGGTGATAGTGACAACCCTTGTGCCTGCTCCCTCGCCAACTTTCGTGGATGCTGTGACCCAGAACTGGTATGTGGCGCCTTCCTGGAGACGCAATGTCTCATACACCTCACTTTGAGGGCCCAGAATTCTCTTGTGGGTCCCATCCTGTAACAATTGATAGAATGACACTACATTTTATACAGAATGTCCATAAAATTCACATCTAACTTAGAAAAATAATAGTAGCTTTAATTTTCTTCTCACAGGACACAACTGATAATGAACGTACAACAATCTGGAACACTATGATGTAAGGGAAAAATCTGAGAAGAATTTTGAAGAAAATTTCACAAGCTTGAATTTATGAACAGATCAATTTATTTTTTTTTTGGCATGTAACAAAAAACAGACTATATGCATACTCTGTATTGACAATGAGCCAGCATCAACTAACTGCAGAGCTCTTTCTGTGTGCTATTCATGTGGCAGCCAGTCACCTTTTGTTCTCTGTATATGGAGAACATACAATGGTGAGCTCACAACCATTATTCTGTTCATTCATCTCTTGAATCACTTGATACACTTGAATAAATTGTCTGTGTATGCTGGTTCACTTTAACCCCAACTTTACATGAACCTATGAATGAAACTTCATAAAATTTCTAAAAATATGTTCATGGTATGAAAAATTGGTATGTGACATAAAATGTGGAACAAGTTTCAATTGAAGGACATTCACCTCTATCCCTTAGGTGTTCCACTGGGTTTCTTATCCTTAGGTTTCCCACCAAAATTCTGTGCGCATTTCTCATGCAGTGTAATCTGCCTTTGTTAAAAATTTGCTTTAAATGAACATACAGTATTGATAACCCTTCCCGTCCCAACCGTGAATATTCCGTTTCAAGTTTGTTATTCTTTCATTTATAATGACACTGCATAAACCATCTTATGTAAGATTTCAATGTTGGAATTTTTTATTTGTTCAAAGCATGTACATTAAAGAGTCAGTAAAATTTCCAGATAAAACTGAGAGAATAAGAAAATGGTGGTTTAGGTACTCCAGCCTGGGTGTTACATCAGAGCTCGATAACTGGGGGTTGAAAGTGTTCACGCCAAAGCTGTAATGGGGCAAGGTTGGTCCAGAGCAGTGCTCTGATGCATTTTTAAGTGCCAGGGCCACTTCTTTAAAGATGCAGATGTGAAACTTAAAGGTCTTATAGCCTGATAAATTTCAGACCTCTGCGATGGAAGCTTCAGATACTTTTACTTATGCATGTTTCATGAGCTGCCTGTTATTCAGTTCTGCACGTAGATGTCTGTAGCTAACATTAGGCAATGAGAAAGTCTTCATGTTTTGATTTATACTGATTTTTTCAACGTGGAAGTGTGCCAGACCACCTTGGTACTGTGCCATGTAATCTGCTGCTAGGCAACATCATCAAAATAAGAAACAATACAACGATCATTATTAGATAGCAGCCATGCTGAGATGTTATAAGCAGGACAAGTTAGTGGAGTGAATGAGTTGGATGGTGAGTTAGTGAGTCAGTTAGATAGCTGCTGGGGTTCAGCTGTTGTGAGAAGCTGGTAGGTGAGGCTGAAGACAATTCAGGAGTAGGAAGTGGAATATCTGTCACTGGAAGCCGCTACCAAGCAATGACTAATGACAACTGTGAAGACCTAATGTGAAGTGTGTAGAACAGTGAGAGCACAGTCCTTACATGTAATTATGCATTGTACTGAAGAGTCCAATAAAGCTTATCACCAATCCAAACCCCGTCTATAGTCACTACACACCTGGTTAATGTGTCTATGTGATTCATGTGCATGTACAGGCTACAAACCTCCTTGCCATCTTCGATGATGCCCATGTAGAATGTGTGAGCGGTGATCTGTCCGTTTGGATGCAGGGGTGGTAGCCAAGAAACAAGGATTATATTGGCGGAGCTGATGACAGCTTTGATGTCAGCAGGAGCTGAAGGCACTGTTTTGAAAATTAAGACATTTCAGTGAAGTGTGTATGTACTGCAGAATACATAAATGTCAACCCAACACAAAACTCTGTAACTATACACCACAAATGCCACTGTGCATTTGTATAACAAGAGGTATGTTAAAAATGAAAAGTTTCCAAAGGTAATATATTTATAGCTAAACACAGTAACACAGTGGGCATACAGAATGTACAACCTCTTTGAAAATTTTAATCTCTGAGTTTTTCACAGCGGCTAAGATTCATATCATGCTCTATTTATTATGGCACAATGAAGTGATCACCACATTCTTCCATACTTCATGTTAAAAGCTACTGAACCACATTAAATCCAAAAACTAATTGGAAAACATTTTTATACGTTCAGAAGTTGAAAAACTGTTGTGGGACAAATCTTAAGATTCTGTAAAATCAGGAACCTGTTCTCAAGGGCTACAGTGGGGCCACATCTACTTGTTTCAACTGGCAGAACGTGACAGAAACTTGTTTCAGTCTACATTTAACAGCAAGAGACTCATACTGCAACACAGTATAATATCTATTCTGCATGCAACAGGTTGCATTACAACACAACATACATATATTGGTGATACATGCCATCCTCCTCAGTGCAGCAAACAGTAGGGGGGCTCCTCACACCATCCCCAACAGATGTGAAAGCCAACACCGATATGCTGTAATTTGTGTACTTTCGTAGGCTTGGGATCGTGGTTTTCAGGGATGTTGTCACTTTTGTTTCTTGCTCATCTTTTTCTGAAATCATTTGAGCATTACACACCGTTGGTTACACATAATTTATGATGGGCAGAGTGGAACCACACAGGAAGCAACAATCACATATGAAACAAAACCTTCATTGTGTACTCTTATGCCCTGTCATACAATGCAGCTTTAATGATTCTATTGATTCCCTGAAGATTTCTCCAAATGACACCCTGCCTGCCCTTATGGCTATATGTAAAAGGCAGCAGGTCCCTGCTGTTGCAGTCATATCTTGCTTTTTTATTTCCTTTGGTGTATATCACTAAATAAAATCCATTCTTTGATCACAGAGAGAGTACTGAAGAACATTAGGCTGCCATCTGTTGATTACAAGACTAAATACTGACACCGTCTATAAACAGCAGTCACAGGATTCTGATGTTGTGACATCTGCTATGGATAGGACGGTGGCCATCAAGGCTTATGTACTTCTGCCTAATGGTGATTTCTCCTCCAGTGCAAAGTGCTAGGCACTAGCGCTGGTTATCATGTGACTGTCAGTAACAACATTCAGGTGAACAGCATGGCTTGACAAGTGGAGGGCATACAGCAGGATATCAGAGAGAGAACTACTCATGGCTCAAGGGAGATGTGGAGGGGGTAAATCCATGGGGCCTCAGCAGTATAAGTACCAAGTCATCTTTCCACTGACAATGTAAAATATGCTTGTCCAGACAAGCAGATGATTACTTGCAACAATTTATGTTGCAGTGTGAAAACTGACCCGTTTTGGATAGCAGGTGACATCAATTTAAAATTTGGGGGTGAAACTCTTTTGATCTGGTGGTAATCAAAATATATATAAATGCAAATTTCATGTTCCCCAAGTCTGACTGAGTAGAGAATATTCAATGATATTACAAAATTTACCACGTGCTATTACCAATATGAATGTTAGCCACAGCTGTTAAAGCAATATGCAAGTATAGAATTTTTTAGGTGTGATTTAAATCTGCATTCTCAATATTTTTTCTTAAATATCTCAGCAAACTTTTATTTCTTAATATGAACGTTATTCCTTCTTTAAATTTTTAGCTAACATATGCTATGACATAGGTAAGGAAACGAGACATATCCTGATGTTTCTTCTGCTCTGTAATAAATTAATCTTCTTAAAGTTTAGGGAACAAAAGGTTCAGTTTAGCAAACACAACACTGCTGTCCTGTTGCATAGATTCGGGTATTATGGTGAGAATGTTTCATAACACAGCAGCTAAAGGCAGAGTTACACATCTCGCTTGCCTGGACAGGTGCAAACAGTGTGTCAATTTTACAGCAGGGAGCAGGCTTGTGGGATGACAAGCTTGAAGCCATAAAATTACCCACCATACCATTCTTCAGCGGGCTGATGAGACACCTTGTAACCCACGACAACTCCGTTGCGGCCTTCAAGTGGAGGTGGCTCCCATGACACCTGAAGGCTCTGTGACGTCAATGCGGAGCACTGCACATTTTCGGGTGGGAGACTTGGCACTAAATAATACAAAGACAATTAGAAGGCTCTGAGTCTCATCTGTTCTGGTAAGCAATTGGCAATGTCAATAATTAAGATTACCGTCTGTTGCGATGTGATGCCATGCAGGCTGATTGATAGGTACCGAAGCTTTGCAGGAAATTAATGCCTCCACCCCTAGGGTACATTTACTCTGAAGATGGTGGCAGGATGCAGTAAAATGCTGGTGTCCATATATCATCCCAGGACACTGCACTCTTAGTGTTCAGCACATAATGACCAAAATCCTCAGCAACACTGACACTCCTACATTGCAGTAAGTCTGAAGTTTCTTTTAGTTTCCTTGGAGTGGGATGAGACTGAGTCCATTTGGTACGTCAGCCACTATTTGGCATATTGTACCAACCCAGGATGACAGGTGAGTATGGGGCATTTGGTGGAATGAGAACTGGCAGGGGAAACCAAAGTACGCAGATGAAACCTGACCCAGTGCCACTTTGTCTGCCACAAATCCCACTTGACCTTACCTGGGTTCAAACCCGGGCTGCCACAATGGGAAGCCAGTGACCAACTGCCTGAGATATGTTATGGCCCCAAGTCTGAAGTAACTTCTAGGTCTGCAGATTTGGATATGCTATAGGACCTATTTGTTTCAAAATGGAAAAGGAGAAATCTTTTCTTTAATCTATTTTCCTAGTTATGTCTCTCTGTCTGCTGCCTGCAACATCTTCTAAACAAAGAGATGGGTGTTCATAAAACATGATGTGAACACTGTAACTCAGACAATATTCCACCTTGGTGATATGGTTTCTGTTTTCTTACTATGCAAATTATGAATTCATTTGTCAACAGGTCTAGGCTTGTAACATTTTCTTTCAAACCCTTCTCTGATTTTAGGAGTTCAACTTTCTGGAATGTTACACAGTGTAGTCTGGTATGTTGGGCCCTGGAGACCAAAAAGTAAATTCACCAAAAACATCAGTAACCTTCTATCAGGCTACATGATGTCAGATCCCAGAAGACTGGACTTAGAATGTCAAATCTAATATCTTCCCTGATTTTTCCTTTAGATTTGAAGTGATATTGTGCTGAAAATTCTTGTACATTCAGTACCAATGTTACCGTGCAAAATATTTTTCCTTTAAATCAGGAAGTGATTTTATGAACACACTATACTAAATTTCTATCAATAAATCTAGCATGGCATACACATAAACTTAGGAGAACTTACAATGAGTGTACCAAACAAGGTCTGAAAGGTCATCAAGAGCAAATACAATCATTACTTCTATGTAACATGGTCTTCCTTGAGAATATTTCAGTCAGCAGGCAGAAAAATAAAGGACACTAACACAAAGACCAGCCTCTGTGGCTGTTTTTGTGTTTTGCCTCTGGGCGTGGTCACTGCTGAACCTTCCGGCCTCTGCCAACTTATGGAATCATTTTATTTCTGGGGCTGTGGTTCCTGTAGGGCAGATAGGGTGATAATGAGAGAAAGGGTTGGCAGAGGGGGAGAGTCTAGTGTCCTGCCCCATAACTATGAATCATAACGTTAGGGTTTGTATACAAACAGAACTTGCACTAACCATCCTCTTGAGTGCGGGCAGTGATGTGCTCTGAAGATGGACCAGCACCACGACTATTGTATGCTTGGACCATGATGGAGTATGTGGTGTATTTAGCCAGGCCCTGGAGTAAAACCTCGCCCCCATATTGGGCCCCCACTTCGACAGTCTTGAAATTATAGTTGTGTGTTGTTGTGGAAGGGGACGATGATACTGTTGTGAGTGATGACTGCTCTTGGTACCCAACATAGTAGCCAAGCAGGTTCCCATTCCAGAATTCCCTCTCTGGGGGCTCCCATGACACAAACAGTTCTGTAGAACTTCTTGCTTCTGCACGAATATCTGTTGGTGCTCCACTTGGAACTGCAATAAGAACCAGCGAATATTCAGGTTCTGAATCAGTAAGAAATATCAAAAAATGATGAAAGATTTTGATCTGGATGTTGCAAGTTCACTGAAACCCCAATCAAAATTAAACTGTGTGACTGTCAGCATGACATTGTAGATAAGCTTTTACGGAGAAATGGCAACACTTACGTTCCCACACATGTAACAAAGACATGAACTGAAGCTATCAAAATGACTGTAGCTTCAGCACTTCACTTCCAACTCAACTAACACAATTATTAGGATTCTCACTTTAAATACAGTTCATTGTTCTTAAAAAAGATTTTCTGCTCTTCTATTTTAAGCACATCCCCAGTCAAACATTTTAAAAATCATTAACCACTCTCTTGCAATGTATAATTTCCACTATGACAATATTAAAAAAGAAAATAAAAGTACCATACATTATAGCCCAATATGAGAATTACATCAGAAGTCAAAGACACATGCTTTTGAAATAGAGGAGGAGGAGGAGAACAACAACAACAACAACAAAAGCTTTCCTCTTCATTTCTTACTATATTAACTGTGCAGCTTATACTGGATAAGATGGGGAATGTTAGGGTAATTATGACAAACAGAACTGCCCACTCTTCCCCTGGGACATGGTTGTTTTCCCTGTCATTATCAGAATAAATACATGCTAAAATGTTAAAGGTGGGGTAACATTCAAATTAAAAAACTGAAGTTTACTTGTGTATTAAGAAACATATTCAGAATGAGGATTCAAGTCAAATCGAAACCCATACCACAGTATATCCCTATTACTTTAACAACCATGGCTACTATAGATACTGGAGAGGGCGCAGTGTAATTTTCATAATATTTTTGTGTGTTCTCTGTGGGGCCTGCAGCAGGAAACAGGAGTGTTATTATATGAGTACATAAAAGACATATGAGAATATTTGGGAAGAGTCAGGAATTGTCAAAGGTTTCTCTGCAGAGAGTGAAGCAAAATATTTTATTCCTTGTAAACAAGAAACTGTGGCGCCTTGAACTGCAGAGTTTCTGCTCACCTTCCTCCTGAGTTGTGACCTGAATCACCTCACTGGGGTCACTCAGCCCCAATCTGTTCTCCGCCATGATGCGCAGATGGTATGAACATGCAGGGTTCAAATTTTGCACTGTAGCTGTGGTCTGCGTTCCTGGAACTGTCAGCTTCAGTGGCTGGGCCTGCCAAACATCTGCAGACACAGAGAGTTCTCACTTATATTCAAACACAACTAACTCCATGGGGCAAAGTCCTGTTTGGCAATTTGATCCTTGCTCAGCTGCTCATTTCCCAGCCTCAGATAAAACCTGAAGATTTGTCATTGTGCTAACAAAAGCCATTATGGAATAATAACCTAGGGCGGTGAAACCAGTTGAGCTCAATTACCCTACTCTCAAAGTCACCTTCGTTACTGCTCTGCTATACTGTTTCGTACTTGGTGTTTCATTTGATCTATCTTAGGATATTATAATGGGTACATATATATAACTTTCTCAGGTAATCTAGTATGCTCCAAAATGTTTTTAGGCAGTTGTTGAGAAGAAGACAGCATTTGTTAAAAATTCTGTGTGAGAAATAGTTTTGTATGTACATAAGAAAATCAAGCTTGTTGAGTGATAGCATGTCATATATAATACTAAGAGGTCATTGGTGTGATATCATCGTTCTGAATGTTCATGCCCCAACATAAGATAAAATTGATGACATAAAGGATAGGTTCTGCAAAGAACTAGAACATGTATTTCATAAATTCCCTAAATACCATATGAAAATTGTTTTAGGAGATTTTAATGCCAAAGTAGGTAGGGAAGACATTTTCAAACCAAAGACTGGGAATGAGAGTTTACATGAAATTAGTAACGATAATGGAGTTTGAGAAGTAAACTCTGCCACATCCAAGAATCTTACTGTTAAAAGTACTATGTTCCCACATTGTAACACTCATAAATTTATTTGGACATCTCCTCCTGGGAAGACACACAACTAAACTGGCCATATTTTGAGATAGTAGACAGAGGGAATATCTGAAAGACAAAACTGATGAGCTTGCAATGAACAGTAAGAACAAGAACATTAGAGACCCACACAGAGGAATAACTAACTTCAAGATGGGTCACCAACCCAGAAGTAACTTAGTGAAGGATGAGAATGATGACTTGCTTGCAGATTCCCACAACATTTTGAAAAGGTGGAAGAACTACTTCTCTCAGTTATTGAATGTACATAGGGTCAGTGATGTTAGGCAGGTAGAAATATATAAAGTTAAAACATTAGTACCTGATCCTAGCCCTTTCAAGGTTAAGTCCATATATAGACGAAATTATTGGGGATCATCAGGGTTGGTTTTCACATAACTGATAAACTACTGCTGAGATCTTTTGAATTTGTCAGATACTGAAGAAAAAATGGGAGTACAATGAGACACTACATCAGCTATTCACAGACTTGAGCCTATGATTCAGTTAGGAGGGAAGTGTTGTACAATATTCTGAGAGTTTAGGGTACTCATGAAACTAGTTAGGCCGATTAAAATGTGTTTAAACGAAATGTATAGTAATGACCGTGTAGGTAAACATTTGTCTGATAAATTTCCTATCCACAATGGTCTAAAACAAGGGGATGCTTTATTGCCACTCCTTTTCAGCTTTGCTTTAGGATATGCCATTAGGAAGGTCCACGGAAACCAGGTGGTACTGAAATTAAATGGGACACATCAGCTGTTGGCCTATGCTGATGTGAATCTACTGGGTGATAATGTAGATACCATAAAGAAAACCACACAGACTTTAATTGACGCAAATAAAGATGTTGGTCTAGAAGTAAACACAGAGAAAACTAAGTATATGTTGCTGTCTCATCACCAAAATGCAGGGCAAAATCATGACATAAAGATAGGAAACAGATCTTTTGAAAATGTGGCACACTTCAGATATTTGGGAACAACGATAACAGATCGAAACCTGATTCAGGAGGAAATTAAGAGGAGACTGAACTTGGGTAATGCCTGTTACCATTCAGTCCAGAACCTTTACTCTTCTCATCTTCTGCTAAAAAACATAAAAATTAGAATATACAAAACTGTGGTTCTGTGTGGGTGTGAAACTTGGTCTCTGACATTAAGGGAGGAACACAGACTGAGGGTGTTTGAGAACAGGGTGTTGAGAATATTTGGACCGAAGAGAGATGAAGTTACAGGAGGTTGGAGAAAACTGCATAATGAGAAGCTTCATAAATTGTACTCTTCTCCAAGTATAATTAGAACGATGAAGTCATGGAGGATGAGATAGGCAGGACATATAGCATGAATGGGGGTGGAGAGGAATGCATATAGGATGTTGGTCGGAAAGCCAGATTGAAAGAGACCAGTGGGAAGACCAAGGTGCATGTGGGTGGACAATATTAAAATGGATCTTAGAGAGATAGGATTGGATGGTATGGCTTAGATTGATCTGGTTCAGGATAGAGACCAGTGGAGAGATCTTGTGAATTCTGTAATGAACCTTTGGGCTCCGTAAAATACTGGGAAGTTTTTAAGTAGCTGTACAATTGGCAGCTTCACAGCAAGGGTTCAGCTCCATATGTGAGTGAGAAATATTCACTGCGTCTCCAGCGACTGTCTTCATGACAAGAGTACATCATGATTGTTTGATGACTGCATCATATCAGATATAGAGTTAAGAAATTTTAAAGTATCAGGAGCAGCAGATAAAAATACACTTACTCAGAGTGCTTCTATGTGCTGACTGCCCAGGTTATTTGTATGTCTCAGAGATGACGGAAAGTGGGTGTGGGTGCTGAGACTAACTAAACAACACCGTAAGGTGAGTCCCTCTTCAGAAGCCACTAGCTGTTCAGCTACTTAAGAAATTCCCAGGAATTCACTGAACTTGATGGCCTATTACTGTATTCACAAGAGCACACCACTGGGCCCTGTCCTGAGCCAGATGAACCCATCTGACACTCTCCCATCCTATTTCTTTATAATTCAATTTATTATTATCCTCCCATCTGTGTCTAGGTCCATCTAGTGGCGTCTTTCCTTCAGGTTTTCCTATGGGAGACTGGTAAAGGAAATTCAAGGTATACATATTAAACCTTGCTCCTACCATGTTATGTATCGCTGTCCCAGGAAAACTGATGTTTATGATGGGTTGTGTTCAACGAAAGTGCTCGTATTATTACATGAGCCTGCTCAAACCATATGACAAAGGCATACCATACCTGATACTAATTTATACTGAATGATATAGTTTGTGATGGCACTGTTGCCAGCATAAGGCTGTGTCCATGACAGCTGAAGTGAGCGGCTCTGCTGATCATTTACACGGATATTTTTTGGCATTTCTGGAACCTCTGCAACATCAAAACATTAGATACATCTTGAGGAAGTGCTAAGTGAAAGACAAGCTGGGATACAATTAGAAACATTTTTTTTTAATTAAACAATTCAAATGGGCTCACACAGTGGTATTTAAGATTACTGAATTTCTGGGCTTTGTTCATCATCTATACTCTGAACAGATCACAGCATTTCTGAACTGGACCTGTTTCTGTCTTCAGGTAGGCTATTGGGGAGGCAGATATTTGGTTGGATTTGCTGACTCAGTAATTAAACTTAGCTCCTTCTAGTAGATACAACTGAGTAGATGTCCCCCAGTTCTTCCTCCGAGGACGGAAGCAGATCCAGTTCTGTGAATGTTGTCTTACATTCAGAAAACTAAGACAATGGACAAAACCTAGAAACCCAGCAATTGAACCGTCTGAAGACGATTCAAAGGGTTCGCCCCGTGAAAGGCGTCGTGGAATAGCAGTCAACCACAGCCAATGCTCATATATTTCTTGTAATGTTCTTTTTAAAGATGTCACGTGACCCTCCCCCTCTTTTTTCCTTCCTCCTCCTCTTGTCGTGGCAAGATGACACGAACGATCGCTCTCTTTCCCTGGGTGGCGGTCGTGCAGGGTGGTTGTCCCTGCTCTTAGAAATTTCTGTTTGGTTTCCTTTTTTTTTCAAAATTAAATTTATTTTTGGAAGTCAGCGCGGTGTGTCCCGGGAGAGGGCCCCTTTGCTGAGCTATGGAGCAATGGCGAGGCAAAGGTGTTTTTTATAAATATATACGTATGGGTACCCTGTGACTACGTATACACATGTGAGTATTATTGTTTTTTTTCTTTTCTTGTTTGGTGAAATTAAATGGGCGGTGCCCCATGAGAAAGGTACTGGCTTGAATGACCGGAGTGGGTCATGCTAGGTTTCTTGTAATATCGTTTCTTGTATTCATATCATATGTTTTATTTCCTTTATTATTGTTAATGTATATTTATTTCGTTATTATATTATTGTATTGTTAAACTCAGTCAGCATTGCTCTCGAATTGTGCGTGTATTTCCCACAACAACAACAAGTGAATGAACTCCTCCCCCTTTCCCTCTCCTGAAATTTCGGACTGGTTACAGTCCGGGTAAATAACGGTTCACAATACAAAGAAGCTGGAGTTAAAAATCCATTAATAGAAGAAGAAACATGATTACAGTAATTTGGCCATATAATAAGAACACACAGAACAAGCATACTCAGGAGGAGATTAACAAATGCACATCACAACTATGCATTTCCTGGCATAAATATTCAGGTGATGTTTCACTCAGTCCATATCAGTTGTCCACCAGAACACAAGTGACTGGATAGGGGCTGAAAAACTGACATTCAGTTTCTACAAGGGACAGCAATTCTTCTTTCACCACCAAACCCAGAGCAGCTAATAGATGAAACACGGCATTGTACTCAAAATTCATTTGACACAATAATCTTACGAGCCTTACCCTGAACAATTAGCTGAATAACCATCTCGTCCTGCCCATAAGCATTGCTGGCATAACAGGAAAGAACCCCAGTATCATGCCGATATGTGCGTGATATCGCCAGTTCTGACACCATCCCATCATCCAGCAGCTGCTCCCGGATTGTGTACCTGGCAAAAGGATTCTTCTGTCAATTAACATCACATGCACAAGTGACTACTACAACAAACCTCACATGAATGAAGTATGTTCTGCACACTAACCTTCATATGACTAGAACTTTGCTCAGCTAGTCAAGAAATTCCTTAGGAAGGCAATTACTGGCCACTTTCTTGATTCACACATGTACACCTTACTTCCATAATGATCCTTTTAATATTACCCTCCCATCAATACCCAGATCTTCCAAGAGGCAACCTTCCTCCAGGGTTTCCATGCACAACTTTGTATAGACCACTTTAATACATCCATGTGTGCTACATGCCCTGTCCATCCCACCCTCCATAGTATGGTCCTGTAGCTCCTCATTAAGCAATTTTCTTTAGTCCATGATAAATTGATAAATTTCTTGATCATTGTTTAATGTGTATTATAAGTATTATAAGTTTACCTCATTTAATTGCAATATTACTGTATTATTGTATAGATACTATGTATTCTAACTTGACTTGTTCCATATCCTATGGTGTCTCACCTGTACTGGATTTACGGAAGGTAAATAAATTCAATTCAATTCAATTTCCACCTATATGTTAATTCATCACTTTTATGCCCATATATTCCACTCAGAATACTGTTCTCAACTACCACCATTAATCTATGGGAGCGGGACCAACCCACACTTGTCG
The DNA here is from genome assembly GCF_002891405.2 of Cryptotermes secundus. Taxonomy (NCBI): domain Eukaryota; kingdom Metazoa; phylum Arthropoda; class Insecta; order Blattodea; family Kalotermitidae; genus Cryptotermes; species Cryptotermes secundus. The sequence continues at coordinate 163,546 of NW_019721772.1, read as the reverse complement.
TGACCTGTTTAAGATGCTTGAAATATTGCCAATTCCCTGTGTATATTTGCTTTCACTTATGACATATGCTGTGAACAACTATGATAAGGTTTTGAAAAATAACTAAACATACGATTGGCACTAGGAATAATGATCATCTTCATGTACCTGAGTTCTCATTTATCATCTTATCAGAGAGGTGTATATTACTCAGGTATCAAGCTATTTAATGTATTACCTAACAGAATCACAATTTTGAGAACAGACAAAAATCAATTTAGGAAGGCTTCACTAATATATCTGCCGAGAAATTCTTTTTACTCTATCGATGAATTTATAGAACATACAAGAGTTACAAAGATAGAGGGTAAATAAATAGTATGAGTAAACATATTGTAAGTTACTCCCTTTGGTTGGATTTAATAGTGTCTGTACTGATTAATTTAACACTTGACAATTCTAGTCAGTTAAGGCTGAGAATGGACTCAACATGTACGTGTTTTTCTAAATGGGAAAATTAGACTGACAACTTGTGCTCTTTGCATGAGGCTCTATTTACCTTATATGTATTTTAATATATTATATCTTAAATTTTATGTTATATTTAATATTGTATATTTATATTTATTGCATGTTATCTTTTATGTAAGACTTTCTATGTGACAAATTTTATATCCAGCCCTACTGGGTAACAACTGGATCTATGAAATGTAATTACAAATAAATAAATAAACTCACTCATGTGGAGAGCATTACTTTCACACCCTTACAAAACTTATTAGCCTTCTATGCACTTAGAACCTGCCTAAAATATCTCTGTGGGTATGTCACACCTGCAGTAGGTACTCTCGTGGGAGAAAAATCCTGGGTGTTTGATGAGAACTCTGGATTGGTGATTTTGGTTCCCACTATATGGTGAAAACAGAATCCAGTAAGTTTCTCATGACAACACAATGACCTACTGTCAGAGATATTCTAAACACAATATAAGAAATTGAGAAGAAGCTGCACCTCTGGTCCACGTCCCCGCCTATTCGCTTTCCCCCAACCTTCCACATGATCTCGATAGGTGTGTCCCCCAGGGCTGTGCACTGCACATGTGCCTGCTCCCCTTTCTGTACTTGCATTTGCTTCACTTTCTGGGGGAAGTATGCGGGGGCTGAAACCAAGAAGACATCATGATTCCAATGCAATCATTCACTTAAGATTATGTTACTAATAAAATTTCCATTGCATGTTATGCATTAAGAAATATAAAATATACTGTACCTTTAAATACGTTAAAGGTTATTTATTTTGCTCATACACACTCTATCATAAGTTATGGTATAATTTTTCTGCGTGGCTCTTCTTGTGTTAACAAAGTTTTTATATTGCAGAAGAAAGTTATTAGAATTATAACGAATTCTAGACCAAGAGAGTCTTGTACGGACATTTTTAAGAATTTGGAAATAACGATGTTCTACTCTCAGTACATATATTCATTACTTTTATACACAATTAATAATAAATATTTATTTAATTTTAACAATGAGATTCACAAATACAAATCTAGAGCCCTCAATAATTTATATTTACCTGCAGTTAACCTAACAAAATACAATAAAGGTGCGTACATAGCAGGTATCAAAGTTTTTAATCATCTTCCTCAAACAATAAAAATGTTGGCAACTGAGGTGAGAAGTTTTAAATCTGCATTGAAGAGGTTTTTATATCATCATTCTTTTTATTCCATGAATGAATTTTATCAACATAATTGGTCATAAATGTGTAAATTTGTAATGTATTTCATTCAGTTAATATAGGTAATTTAAATAAAATTGTATTAATTCAAGTTTTATAGTAAGCTACTTTTAAATTAATTTTTTACTTTATATTATTATTTATGTTAATCGATTAATGTAAGTGGTTTTGATTATGTGACTCATGTAATTTTGTATATGTATCTTGATATATCTATTTTCAAAGTGACCATTTCCACATCCTAGGTTTGTTACCTGTATGGATATATGGAAAATAAGGGGAAGAATGAATGAATGATTGAATGAATGAACAGACCAGAGCTTCATTTAAGAGATGTGAGGTTATGAGACTTCAGGTTCTCACAGCTGTGACTGACAGTTAAGGTATTTTTGGATGAAGCACCATAGCACATACCATAGGAATCCACTGCCTTCATATGTGAGGATATTGTTCCACCCTGAATATGGAGGTTTATCTCTTCATCATTTCTATATAGGAGAACCATTAACAGCATGGACAAAGCCACTCTTCCTGCACACAGCTTCCATAACTCCACACATGCCACACGCTGCAGAGGACTGACTGTGACTACACTGATGCACTCTGGTCACCAGCAGATCCAAGAAATTGCTTACCATTGACCTTAAGGAAGATGACTTTGCTAACCCCTGTTCCAACTTCATTCTTGGCTTCACAGAGATAATAGCCTTCACTGTCTTTACTGATATGCAGAAATTCTAATGACCCATTGCGGTAAAAATTTACATTTGGCTCATACAGGAACTCTTTATATTCTCCTGGGTGTGTACCTGGAAAAAGACATGAAATGATGATGAGTGTACATTGTAACAGCTGTGAATATCATTATTCATTTTTCAGTGTAATGACAAGGCAGTTATTAACTACAGAATGGAAGCTTTCTTGCTGGCTACAGAGATAACATTTTCTTGGGTGGCTAGCTGTGTCAATTTGGAGAAGTCCCATGTTTCAGAGACCTCTGACTTAATTTGCTGATGATGGAGACTGAGAAGTTTTCTGAAATGTTGGCCAACTGCTTGAAAGTGATGTGACTGGAGACCGAACACTTTATTAGCTATGAAGTAACTGACTCCATGGTGCAGAGTCCATCATGATAGGCTAACAACCTCTCACCTCAGAAGGCAGCATATCAGGATATATTATGCAGGGGCTTGGGCTTATACAGACTTCTTGGCATGACCTGTACAATGAACGTAATGAAGAGAGGGCATTAGTTTTGGAATTGTAACATCAGGATTCACTAGTACTTTGAAACTTCTTTGAGGGTATGTCACTTCTTGATAAGGCAACCTTATGCAAGGAAGTCCTGTGAATAGAGTACATGGAGTATGGTGATTTTGGTTCCAATCTTATGATGGACCAAAGAGGGATGAAGTGACAGGAGGTTGGAGAAAATTACATAATGAGGAGCTTCATAAATTGTACACTTCTCCAAGTATAATTAGAATGATCAAGTCAAGGAGGATGAGATGGGCAGGGCATGTAGCATAAATGGGGATAGGAATGCATATAGGGTAGTGGTGGGAAAGCCAGATTGAAAGACAGCAGTGTGAATACAAAGGTGCATGTGGGTGGACAATATTAAAATAGATCTTAGAGAGATAGGATTGTATGGATTGGACTGATATGGTTCAGGATAGGGACCAGTGTAGGGCTTTGTGAACACAGTAATGGACCTTTGGGTTCCATAAAATGCTGGTAAGTTCTTGAGTAGCTCAAGAAGGGCTCAGTTCCATAAGTAATAGGTAGTGCTGATGAAAATAAATAAAAACATACCACTGAAGCAATTTCTTCCTCTCAGAAGCCAAAACCCAGGGTCTCCTTCATCCAGCTCAACCAATCTTGGCTATTTTGTTGCATGGTTTCAGACTCTCATGCTGCCCTCAACACAGTCTGAAAGTCCTGTTGCTCTAATCCCTCTTGCTCATAAATCCCATATGTATTTAAAATATGTACTCAATTGTGAACAGAATTTTTCATTTTTCAATTCAGATTATCTGACAACCAGGTTGACTGTAACTGGATTAGCGAAGGTTTACTGTACTTTGGAAATGATCTTTGATTGGCTGTTTAACAACCTCGCACCACTCGTAAACCAATCTATATAACCAGGAACCCAGTCGCATCTGACACAATATAACACGAGTCAATGTACCAACAGCTTTCCTCCAGGTGATACTGGGCACAGGATAGCCATCAGCTTGGCAGTGCAGCATCACATCTTGGCCTGATGCTACATTGGCATCTGCGGGTTCCACTGTCCAGCGTGGAGGAACTGTAACAGAATGTAATTCAGAAGTTCTGTGTGTGTGTGTGTCCCACCTTATATTCAGATCATGGTTCAAGTTAACTGAAAAACATTTCCCTGAACAATAGTTACAAGGCTATTCTTTTGGAGCTCAAAGGTTCGGTTTTATCTGTTGCCTTATATGTACACTATTTGATGCTTACATGTAACTGTTTTTATCTTAATTCCCTGACCTCCCACATCTACTATAAAACTGACAATCCATGACACTGTAACAACTTCACACCAGCCTACTCGCTGTCATCACTTGTCCCTTTCTTATAAACTCAGCCTTCATTCCAATTGCATTCATTGTAATTTTGCAAGCATTACTGATACCACTGTCAGCCTGCTACTGGGGTTGTCTGAATGGTGTGGCCATACAATAGCAACACTGATGGGATGTGTCATAACAAGGTTTTGGCAGACACTGTAAGATGTAAAGAAGAAAGGAAAGAGCTGGAAAGAAACTAAATGGAAAGATTATGGGAAGAAAGAAGAGACTGGAGACTTTTCATGCACTGACCTGTATAAAATACAAACGATATAATTATTATAGTAGCAGCAGATGAAGAAGGTGCATAGCATTTACTGTCTGACGTGTGTGGAGTTAACCCAAATGAGAGCAGAGAAATAAATGAATAAATTTATATGTTTGTCTATATGCCATGGACGAGAACAAGGGGATTTGTTGAGCCCTGCCTGTCATGGTAGCATACTCTAATCACTACATTCAAATCTGTATCTTAAAATATGTATTTCATTTCTGGGGGGCTGCACTGAATGTTTAGCAAAAGTTGTGTTGCACACAATAAGGTAATGCAAAGAAGAAACATGTAAGGAATTCTACAAGCACATTTATAAAGGAAATTTACCATTGACAGTAAGAGGCACAGTGAAGCTCTCCAGCCCAGCCACATTCTGAGCCACACACGTGTAGTTGCCACTGTGACTTGACGTAATTCGCTCAATGATCAGTGATGTTGAGTACTCGTCCAGGCGACGAGTTGAAGCTCCCAAGCTCTGTTCATTTAGTGGCTGTCCATTTCTTTCCCAACGAAATGTGACAGGAAGATCACCTTCCAGGATGTGGCATGAGATTACAGCTCGCATGCCCTCACGCAGCAAGTTCGTCATCGCTTGGATTGGAAGGATTTTGGGAGGTACTGGAACATGAACCATTGATGTCAGCAGAAGTCTGTTGATGTACTTTAAGATATGATTGTGAGTCTTTCTTCTTGCATCTAGAGAAAGCTATTGTTACTACTGTTCTTTGAACTGGTAGGCTGTAACTAACTGATGTGCTGTTAAGCTGAGGTGGAAGATAAATAATTCAAGGTGGATTATAAAAATACTTCTGAAAATTCAATATATATTCATTCAGTTTTGGTGGGAAATTGACTACAGAAAAAAATAAATACCAGCTGTTCCACACACACTATCTTAAGTGAAGATATCTGGGGTGGGAAATGAAGTTACAAGATGAGAAATTTTAGGATGCAATGGCCCGAACACATGAAAATGTTAAAAAAATTCGTGAAATCATCAAGGAAGATCGACGACGGACCATTGAAGAAATTGTGGAGCTGTCGGGAGTGACTTGGAGCTCAGTTCAGCGAATTTTGACAGAAGATTTGGGAATGAAAAGGGTGGCTGCGAAATTCGTGCCACGACTGCTGACTGCTGAACAAAAACAAGGTCACGTGGAAGCATGCTGTGCTTTGAAAGAAGAGTCCCGAAATGATCAAAACTTTTTTTCAGCGTTTTGCTGATGTTGCTGAGGTGAAGGAAAAAAACGACGGAGGCGCTGTCAAGCATCTCAAAAGATGAATTTAGACAATGTTTTGAAAAATGGAATAAAAGACTAGACAAGTGTATTAGGGTAAGTGGAGAGTACTTTGAAGGGGATTGAAGGTTTGTGCTTAAAATTTGAATAAATTAGTTAAAAAAAAAATAAGTTCGGTTTCTTTTGGGTACCCCCTCGTACTTCATTTGGAAAAAATTGCCTAAGTTGAGAAACACATTTTCTTCCAGTTAATACCTTGGAATGAGACACCTTCTGAAATCCAATTAGTCTGACATGCCAGTCAAGGTAGCCAAGCGGTCTAAGGCATGTACTGTTTCCATTTTCTTGGAAATTGGGATCATGGGTTCAAATCCCACACAAGGCATGGATGTCTGTTATGCATATGTGTTTATTCTGTGTTTGTGCTGTCTTGTGTTTAGGTAGTGGTCTTACTGTCTGTAAAATATTAATGAAACTGAAAAATCAGAGGCCAGGGCCCAAGGGGGCTGTAGAGCCATCAAAAAAATAGATTCATATTCCTGGGTCGCTTTCAATACTCACAAATTACTTGTTAATGTTTCATACTTTTCCATCTGAACCAGACAGATGCTGCTGGTTTCTTACTGTATGTCAGTAACAGTGCCACATTAGATGTTGCTTCAAATGAAGGTGATGAGTTATGCAGGATAAAGGACGGACCATTCATATCCTATGCAGTGCAAGGTAAGCATTTTGGAAAAACGAGAAGGGAGAGAATTATAAATACAATTTTTTGACAAGTAGCTGGAATCTAAATGTGTGAAGAGTTAGATTTTAAATTTCCCAAAGAAAAGGCATAAGGAAAACATGAGACCTAGAATTCCTGTTTCATCAATCTGGAGGTGTGAAGTCTGCAGAGAAAACACTGTGAATCTGTTCCTGCATAAGTGTCTTAAAATAAGTAAATGACAGAAAGGTTCTTTTTATCCTAAGTTGTAATAGCAGTCAGGGGTTAGTTTCAAAAGTATGGGCAATATTTAACACAATAGACCACTGTAGGTCGCGGTGCAAGGGCTGAGAAGGCCCAACCCTTATACATTCATTCATTCATGGGCAATATTTTGCTACAGCACACGGATAAATTTTGGCTTGGGCATACAGAGATTTCAACTGGCTGATATTAATCACCTATCACTTGGACTTCAACATCTCTGCGCGCAGTGTGCTTCTGCCGATTCTGTGCTTGGCACGTGTATGTCCCTGCATCTGCCTGGCGTTGAGCATGTTCTATAACTAAAGTTCCATTGGAGTAAACTCGCTGTCGACGATTCGTTGGCAGCACTGTGCCATCTGCAATAGAAAGTGGATTGGTAAGAGCTTCTGCTGATGCGTAGTCTAATAATGACAGAAACCAAAGGGCCTCCTTACCTCTTTCCCATGCGATGGACTCAATGGGATAGCCTGCCACTGGACACTTTATCACCAGGTCACTCCCAGCCACTGCAGTGATCTTTGGCATCACACGAATGTATGGCAAACCTGGAAGCAGGATGTGCTCCAGTCACTGTCATCATAAACAGAAATCCTTTGAAACCTGAAGTTCATCTATATACCATTCACAAATTCATTTCCTACAGGAAACAAAATGTGTCTCCATTACAGAGAACAGCCAGTTACTGCTGCTAAGGGAAATAATTGCTGTTTATTGTGAGAATCGTGCAGAACACATAAACCGTGTGTGCAAAATGCAGAGTTTTAATGTTGAAGCAGAGAGTATATACAGCAAGCACTGGTCTTTGTAGGGTTTACTCAGCACACCACATCTTAATCTTGTGTAGAAGATACCTTCAATGGAAGAGAGGCAGCCCATAAACAAAGATTTGCTGTACTCGTACATGTGAAGTTTCAGTACAGAACTCTTACATAAAATTTTAGGCACAATTTGTACAAAAATTTCAGGAGAGGACAGATATATTGAAGACATGCATGTTACTAAATTTTATGTTATATTAAACATGTGCTTCAAAATCACATTTGTGAAAGACAATTCTGTGTAATGTTGACAGTTCTGGCTAACATACTTTGCATTTCAGATTACTCAGTCTGTGGACTTCATCCATTGCCTTAGTGCTCCAAATGAAAAATATTTCAGGAAGCGAATCTGTTTCCATCCTTAAGTGTGAAGGTGGGGAGGAGTCTATGAATCAATTAGGAAGAGCTACATAAATCGCTGGGCTCATCTGAGTAAGTTCCTCCTTAAGTGGGAAAGTCACATTCTGATCAGAACACCAGATGGCAGACAAAAAATCCCAGTAATGCTGAATTTCATTTTATTTAAATCTTCAATGATGCAGACATATCTCTCTACCTAAGTGTGGTAGATCTCTCAGTAACATGGATGCTAGTCATGGTTGCTCTACCCCACACATGACAGTTATCTACAGCAACAGTGCCACCATATTTCATTACATTTTGGAGAATGACATCTTCACTGTAATAAAAACATTACAGTGTGTTGTCACAGCAGTGTGTCGCACAGGGAAATATATATGATCAACCATGGGTGCAGACAGTGCGAAAGCATGTTTCTTCCTCTGAACACTGATATATAGCACTTGATGCCAATTCAGCTTCATGCTCTGGTTCCCACCAGATAGAAGGCTGGGTAGATCCCAGAGCTAGTCTGGATGTTGTGGAGAAGAAAATATGCCCTGTCCTTGCCAGGAATTGAACCCAAGTTCCTCAGTTTTCCAGTCTGCAGGTTCCTGCTATAGTGACTAAGCTATCCTGGCTCTTATATTACCATATAGGAAATGAATAAACCCAACTAAAACAATATACTTTTAAAATAAGGGAATAATAATCAAACCAAAAAGAAATAAACAACAAATTGTAGGAAATTAACAAGGCAAACAATTAAAACATCAAATGAAATGTAACAACACAAACCCTGACTGTGGAAGGGTTGACACAGCATTTTACTGTTGTGTAAAAAAATTTTCCTGCAGTGACTGAAGGTATAGATAGAAGTGGGATATACGACACAGTGAAACAGATTTTGGCAAAAGAACACCTGATGATGGCCATATACGACCAAAACATGTTGTGAAATTGAGGTGAAGGAGAAAATAAATAAGCTGCATTGTGGACAGAGGTACAGTTTGTGAAGCTGAAGCTATGTTAGAGAGACATGGACCTTATGGCAGTTCCTTACCATAAACATTAATGCGAGCACTGTGTGAGACCTGTGACACAGAGTTGCGAGCGGTACACGTGTATTCCCCACCATCCTCTTCTTTTAGGTTCGAGATATTCACATGGCTAATAACATCGTCATGTATTGTCACATACTGACCCACAAGGAACCTGCATAACAAACAAATGAGCAATAAAATAGCAAAATCTGCAAGTCACAAGAAGAAAACAAGTGATTCAGAAAATAAATTATACAAGTAAACTTCTACATTCATAAATTACCTTGCGGGGGGGGGGGACAGTGTTCAGAAGTTTAAGAGAGATAAAATGATCTAGGAATGGAGAAATTTACTCAGCAAAGACGTTAAAATTTAATTTTCCTGTTGCTAAGGCAATAATAATTGGGGAGGGGGGTGTTGATGCAGTTTTGGTGGGAAAGACACAACAAAAGAAATTAATACACTTGTGACAGCCATAAGATATTCATATCATGAAAAGTTAAACAGTTCCGTCTAGTGTGACTGGTGAAGATTTTTCTTGAGACCATCATAAGAGGGACACCTTTACATCAATGCAGTTCATATTTTGATTTTCTGAGTTATGACATTGAGTAGTCTGGCATGAGTGTAACCCTGAAGATAGAGGCAGCATGTTCCTCCAAAATCTTGGTTCTCACCTACAAGATTATTCACTGTTATGACCCAGAAAAACTTGATGTGAACATGATTAAACTGATTATTTATTAATACAATCTTAATATATATACAGTAAAACTTGGTTATAGCAACATTGGTTTCTGCGACACCTTGTCTATTGCATCAAATATTCAATGGTACGAACTAATTCCTCATAAAGCAACTGTTTTTATACCTTGCTTAGTACGACATGCACAAATGCATCAACCTCGTATGTAACGTCATTTTCATTCCTGAATTTCTCTGATATCGTGGGAAAGTTTGATGTGTCTGCCCACCCTCACTTTCTCTACTTGCTGACGTGACTGTCCTGGAAGAATACGACCGCGGGCTGCAAGAGGTGCATGGGTTTTATTCAAAAACAAGGGTGTGGGGTGGGACTGCGTGAATAGTGCAAGAGGACGCGGCAGGTTGTTAACTGCATTCCTTTCCTAGAATCTCGTCTAACAGGACCTCACATTGTCTACTTACCCTATAGTGTTCCTGCCTAAACCCAGAGAAGTGCAGTAGCGAAAACATGGCAATGAAAAGGAAAGTTTTAAGCATTGAAGAGAAAGTTAAAGTGATTCATGAAATATTGTATGTATTGTCAGTGAAAAGTGCTGCAATATGTCTTTGATATTACACATTTGGGCAATTCCACATTAATGTTACGTTAGTCTGTACTTAACAACGTATTTCACTAAAAAATGCAACATTTTAACTCGGTTTTTGGTAGATTTTTACGTGACTAACATAAGGCTACTGTGGAAGTGCCCATTTCAGTTACAACGATATTCATTTATAATTCAATTCAATTCAATTCAATTCAACGACACTATTTTTAGGTCCCTTTGATGATGTTATAACCAAGTTATACTGTATATATATATTTCTAGTGCCCCCCCCCCAAAATCAGAGTCCAAAGGACGCTAAATCACACATCTTTTCTAAATTCATCACAGTGGTGCTATGAACAATTATTGCTTTATGCATTAAATGGCTGCAAAATACCAAAACAGCAGTGGACAGACTGCTTCATGCAGCATAAAAAACACTAAACACCTTGTTAGAAACCAGGTGAACATTCCTAACTACATATATACATTTCAGAAAACCAGTCAAGATGATTTAGCAACTAGTTCAGAGATAGAGAAATGGAAGAGATGAAATGATATTACAAAAAAGATGAATTATTAAGTACATATCTTTCATGTGTAGGAGATCTGAGGTTTATGTTAAGACTGCAGTCTGCTGAAATGTGATATTATGTAGTTTGATAGGTACTGACATTTCAGATGAACATACTGACCTCCATCTTCGGTGCAGACATCCCTGAAGAAGAGCATAGAAGTTTCCTCCGAAACACCAGTACTTATGTACCAAACTACACTGTGGCACATCCCACATCATATTCTTACCACTGATGAATGTCAAGAAAAGTTAAATGTGTTATATTATAGAAAAAGAAAGGAACACATGCACGCACACATTCATACAATATTACTTTGAATATCAGAGGCCCTAAAATTTAAGATGCATCCGGTCTTTTGATATGGGTTTTAGGAAAAAAAATTAGAAAGGTGCATATTCCTCGAATTTAAGATGAACCTCAAATTTCCAATGAGAAAACTATATAAAATGTGGATCTTATATTCTAAGTAATACAGACTATCAATTTGTTTGAATTTATTCAGAATAACAGACTTGTCTGCGGGTTGTTTTACAATGCTGTTGGTAGCTAGCCTAAAGAGTTGAATGGTAGGATAACTATCCCAGCATATGCACAGAGGGACTGAGAAAAACAGCAACAACAGAGAGGGAAAAACCACTCGCCAGGATAGTCAGCATCCTAGATGAATTTTGAACTGGGTACCTCTCAGAAATGAGTCTAGAGAATTACCACTCCTCAAACCATTCGGAATGTCAGGAATGGATAAGTAAAATGCAACAAGCTGTATACTATTGCACTTTTCACAGAATTCTTGGCACATCTCTGAGTCTGAAACAAACATACAAGGAAGCGGGCGTGCACACACACACACTTGCAGGAATTCAAGACCTCTGGAAGAAGTCTGTGCTGGTCATGACTCACCTAGTATTGTCAGGTACAGGAAAACCATCTAAGGTCCACACAAATTGTGGTGGGGGGTTGCCACTAGCAACACACTTCAGTGATATGGCAGGGCCTGGCTGCACAGTTTGCTCCGTAAACCAGTACAGCAGTTCTGGACTTGCATCTAAAACACAGCAAGAATCCTGTTCCCTCTTCTGATATTCTAATTATTAATGTTTCAGTCTTCAGCCGAATGATCTACTATTTTTCTCACCAGTGGTTCACCACTCAAACTGATTACCCTAAGTGTTTTCAGTCATTATTTGTACAAATGTATCTTAAATAAATCATGACTGCTTCCATCCGTAATTGTTACAATCACTATTTATATTAACCCTTCAACCCCACATTTTTAAAGCAATGAAATACCCTATAGACAGCAATTTTTAAACATGTGCACCTAACCCACTGCTATTTTCCTTGTTATTTTCTCAGTTTTGCCTCACATAGAGGTTAGACTTTAATGATGATGTGTAACATAAAAAATTACTATTATGTTGACCTCTGCCTACCCATCATCTTGAGTTCTTATTTGAGAAACTGGACAGAGGGAAAAGGTAACAGGCCCAAGTGAATAGGAATGCTTCCTCCCTAACACCTGATGATGAAAGTAGATCCAAATTCCAAAATGCTGAGTTTGGAAAACTCAAGATTTTGGACAATGTCCAACATAATAGTTATGATTGGTGGCATGAAGGTCTACCAGCTCCTTAACTTATATTCCTTGAATGCGTACAAAAAATCACCTGTTGAAAGTGCTTCTTATAACACATGTGTATTCAGGAAAGAAGAGAAAATTGTATGTGAAAACAAATATATTTGAGATTTGTACAGCAAAGGTTAATGAATTATCACCACAAAGCCTCTTCAGATGATAATATATAAGTGTGACACAAACTCTCTGTTATCAGGGATTTATACACTCAAGAGATAAAAAATGGGATCTTGAGCCCAGCCTTCACTGAGGCAGAAGAAATCCTGATGATGAAGAGGGACAGATTCTCAAGAAGCAGGTAGTTAGGTACCCAAGAAATAACAGAGGCATTATATGCAGCATTCAACTTCACATCTACTTGCTTTACCCCTAAGGAGAGAGTCATTGGTACCCACTGGATATGAGCATAGGCGGACCTCAGAGCCAGCATACGCACTATGGACATGAGCAACATCTCATGTCCATTCTCCAAATTGTGTCCTGATTTTTGTCATCCAGCCTGTAGCTTGTACTGATTGAGTTATCCCAGTTACGACTGACAAGACAATTAACAAAAAGCATTCAGTAAAGTTCTGTTCACAAGTTAATTAGAAAGCAAGCAAGTGTGCTTACCTCCAAGTTGTAGTTCAGCTGTGGCCTGTGTCATCTCCCATTCGTTGCTTACGAAACACTGGTACATCCCATGGTCCTCTTTCTGTAGTGGTCGAACTGTGAGTTTCTCAGGAGACGTGGTCATTTCAAACCGGCTGTCACGTACGATAGGTTTTGCGTTGCGATACCATGAAACACGGGCAATGGGATGTCCCCCAATGATACACTGGAACACTGCTTCTTTTCCCACATCTACAACCTGTGTCTGTGGTTGCACGTGAGCTGATAAAGGTGCTGCCAACACAATAAAGGATAAACTGTCTTCAAAGTGATAGAAATAACAAACAAACAATGTTTGGTCACCATGTACACATCCCTGCATAAGAGTCCAGTACATTCAATCTGGGATATGTATGTTCAAACACTCTCAACCTTTCAACTTGTACAACTGCCTGCTCATGACACACACACACAAAAAAAAGGAAAAAGGCTTATGTTGTGAAACAAGTACCCATTTCCTGCCTAGAATATGATTGTTTTTCAAATAAATATTAGAAAATACAGACCCTAAACCATTACAGAAGGAATAAAAAGTAAGTAAGTAAAGGTATCCCTGTAACAGGCCGCGGGGAACCACAGGGTTGTGAGATGTTGAGGTTCCCACATTTTCTAGACAATCGGCTCATAGATGGCGGCAAGGTTGTCAGCCTTACGCACTGACCGCCCTTTACCCCCCAAGAATATTACAAGAATATTCCTGGTACTCATTTCTGTTAGAGGCTGAGTTGACCCCAGGGCAATAGTGTGGCTGGAAGGATAGAAGGAATAACATTAATAAATTTAAAATTAACTGATGTAACTAAAAGAAGAAAAAGAAATATACACTGCTTGCATCTTCACTTTTATCCTTAAGAGAGAGGAAGTATCACCCCCCCAAAACATGTGTACCCACTCACCAGATCATACAGTTCCATAATCCAGAATATCACAATATAAATATTCACCACTGCAATGACCTCAAATATTACAAACTCACTTACTGATACATATTTAAACTGCTTTATCTAAGAAAAAACTGAAAAGAAATGACATACCTGTTACTGTGAGAGTGACCTGTACTGTCTCTTCACCTGCAGAGTTGTTGACCCAGCAGAGATACTTCCCCATGTCCTCTAGTCGTACCTTGCTGATGCGCAGAAGTCCAGCAGCCAGTACTGACACCCTCTCCCCCCCACTGATGGGTGACAGTTGCTCTCTGTCTTCCCGGAACCATCTGCCACATAGCAACACATTCCCCATAAACACACTTCCAGTAAGAAAGAAGAAAATCATTTAATTCTGCACATAAAAGTTATTGAAAGCAGGGAGCTGGCTGTAGCTGCAGTACTGCACAAACTGAATTGGGGTGAAGTGAATCATGCATCAAGTAGAACAGAAATTTTGATAAAATTCAAGCATTAGAAACAACATTTTTTTAAGTGTCTAGGGATAAACTGTATTATACAGAATTGAAATTAAGATATATACATATGGAATCAAAGATGTATTTTGTACATAAAGGACTAGAACAAATTATTAATGTATGGAGCATAAATTTAGTCATGAACCAAGGCATCAAATTAATGGCAGCACAGTCAAGCATTTTTACGAAATGTAAGAAAAACCAGGAGAGAGAGAGAGAGAATAGGTAATAAATGACTAAGAGAGAATTTAAAGGGAAGATAAATTAAGAGCAGAACAAGAAGGTATGGGCATATGCATAAGAATGAATAATGAGAGAATACCAAAGAAAGTTTTGAACATGAAACTAAAGGGAAAATGCAAAAAAGAGGCCAAGATATAAATGGGAACTAAAGGTTAGGACAGATGTCATACAGAAAGAAGAACATGGGTGGATATTCAGCATGGATGACAGAGACAGATGGGGATGGAAATGCCTAAGGAAGCAAAAGAAGAAGAAAAACAAATGACTACAGAAAAATTTTTAATCCATTTAAGCAGATTACAAAAACTAGATCTTCAGTACAAGCCAAATGTATATGATGATGCAGGATGATTCAGAAGATGGTTATGGAGTTGGAACAGGCATGAACATAATCTGTAGACTGGCAGAAGAAGTGGACTTATAATACAGAAAGAATGGATATATTTAGGATGTACCCATATAATTGTTGAGGAAAGGGAGGTACTGAAAGATCCCAGCAAAGATGGGCGGAATTCAGAAAAGAGTAGAGAGATTAATTTGGAAGTACAGAAAAATAATATACTGGAATTCCTTGCCAGATGTCTAAAGTCTGAAACAATGGTTCCAGTGTGAATTGTTCTTAGCACCCACATCTCACAAAAAGCAGCCATAGCACCGTAAACTTCTTCTAAATATTCTGGACATATTTATTTTTTCATAGAACCAAAATTATTTGTTTAGTCCATCAAAATATCCTCGACACATTAACAACAGGTGAACTGTGTAAGTCAGACCATTCCTTACTCTTCAGTATCCTATAACCACCACTTAAACTCTTAGGCCATACATTATTCTTGGCACTTTGTTTTTGTATTACAGAATATTCGTAAAGACTGCAAACATACAAAAATAAAATATAACTGTTCATAACAGCTTCCACAAAGCACTTTTCAATGCAGTGTCTTAAGTTAATATGAACACATATCAGCATAAGAATACTGTTCTTCAGTGCAACACAGTTTGCATATGTGTGTTCAGTGAGATGGTCTCTGATTGCAAGTTTGAGATTCAATGTAAGTCCACAAGAAGGAATCCAAAGGGTTAGGGTCCTGAGGTCTCAGAGCTCACTCCACAGAACCAGCCAGATTCCAAAAGTGACAAGGACAAAGAAGATCAAAGCTAATTAATAGACCCCATGCTACAGAATCCTTCAGAAGCTAGAAGTAATTTAGCTCTTCAGGAAATTTTCTGCAATCTATGGAACACAAATGTTCACCAACAACCTGCCACTGGTCCCTGTCCTAAGCCAAGTGAATGTAGTCTATAAATTCTTGCCATATACCTTTAAGATCCATTTCTATATTAATTCCCCACTTATACCAGGGTCTTTCAAATGGTTTTTCCTTTAAAGTTTCCTGACCAAAATCTTGTAGACATTTCTGATTACTCCCATGCATGCTGCACACCCCACCCAGCAAGAAGGTAAGTGAAAGAAAGAATGCTGTAATTTTCACTCATATGAGCTATAATAATCTACATGGAAAGTCACCTGAACTCATTTTTAAGTTCCACAGAAGTGACGTTAAGATGCATCTTCTCACCTGTAAGTCGGAACAGGAAAGCCCTGTGCGACACAGGGTAGTGTGATGTCATCCCCAGCCTTCACTTGCCTAGTCACGTGTTTTTCCACTGTTATTCTTGGCTGAACACTTCCTTTTGGCTCTGCAGAAAGCACATAGCTGACAGTTCAATAAGGTCCTGCATACAGTGAATTTATTTGTTCAACAAGCCATTATCATATTCAGTCAATACTTGTATACACAATCATCCACTTTTACATACAGACAAAAGCATTTTGATCCTGACAAGATCATACACAGTCCTGGATGCAGCCAGAAGAGAAGGGAAGGATGGACATCTTGCACTTCCTGGATCTTTGTAAAAAAGAATCAAACTTGAAAAAAAATATGGCAGTATCCATCATATCACATTGTTACGTGTCAGACACTAAAGATGGGGTTGGATTGGTAATTGGATTTACTGACCACTTAAAGGTCATAACTACAATTAATTATAACATTGTTACTGATTTACACAATTTAAAGTCACTCCGCACTAGATATGGGGGGGGGGGGTAGGAGGTTGAATAAGTGGCCAGCCTTCCTGCAGCATTGTGAATTTTCATCTTATTCTGGGCATGCTGTACTACTGCTATTATTTCTGTTGCTGCTTCTGCTATACTACTACTACTACTACTACTACTACTACTACTACTGTTGCTGCTGCTGCTGCTGCTAACATAGTTTGCCTAGTCTGATTTGTTATGAAGAGTATTATCTGCTGCGAAGAGCTGCCATGTGTATCGGTGGACATTCATTAATATTTTGGAGAGGCCTACATAGCATCACATCTCAGAAGGTAGTACTCATCATAATCATCACTGTGAATACTACAAATCAAACAGATATATTACAGTTAAGTTAAATTTTTACATGCTTGTGTCATTTCTGAAATGTCATATGAAAAGCAAATTTGTGAAAAAGATTTAAAAACGAAATAATTTGATTGTATGTAAATTAATCGCAATATTTATGAGACTTAAGACTCTGACAGTAGTGAACATACATCTCTTCAGGGGTCCAATATGTTTAGACAAGTTGGTTCCACTCATTGTATCTTTCAAAGCAGTGGATGCTATCTTATTAACAGCAAAACAAGGCTCAGATAACCTCAGATAACCAGCCACGGGATTGAGAATTGCCACTTCTCTACAGATAGATGCTACTTCGGAGAGAGCATTTTAATTGTTATTTACCAACGCCACTAGTCCTCTGGAAGTTATTTTTAGAGGTATTCCTGTGACCTCAGATGTGTCAAAAAGATTTTTTCCAAGGGAGTAAGTAAAAAGTAAAGGTATCCCAGCAACAGGCCATGGAGGCCCATAGGGTTGTGAGATGATGAGGCTCCCACATTTTCTTGACAATCGGCTCACAGATGGCAGTGAGGATGTCAGCCTTACGCGCCGGCTACCCTTTAATGCCAGTCATATTCCTGGTACTCAATTCTGTTAGAGGCTGAGTCTACTGCTTTCTACTATGGGGAGTTTTAATACAATTTGTAGATAAATTCCAGTGTTCATTAAAAAATCGGATAATGTAGTTAACAAGAGACACCTGAAACAAAGACTTAAATTCGTTTCTGGGGTGATTGCATGAGGTACACGCCTGAGTCACTAAATGGTTATTGAAGCAAAAAAATATCCAGGACAAATGTACTGTACAAAAATGGAAACCATATTTTATATCCAGTGCATTTCTTGTATAATTCTTACAGTCGCTGAATCAAGTACATAGGAGCTTAATTATCAGAATTATTACTTCATGCGAACTTATTCAGTAGAATTGTGACAGAGTTTACTTTTCTGATTTTATGGATAATTGTACTGTAATCAGATCAACCAAAAATTCTGTGTTCAGCAGATTAATTATTTCACTAACAGAATATAAAAATGCCCTACTTTGTGACCTATTACTCCTTTCCATGGTGTAACTAGAATAAATCAAGACGAAATTTTCGTGCTTCGTGGTGGCTCGGTTATTTCCGGCTCATTTCGGTTCTTTGCTTCCATAAAATCCAGCAAAATGCTTTCTGGCGAGAATAATGCCATATTAATTTCTAAAGTTTTCTTCTTTCATTGATGCTGTTTTCCAGCTCTGCAACAGACATACTCGAAAAACTAAAAGTGAATAGGTGCGATCCAGAAACATGCTGCAGTGGTTTGTCACGTGATCTACTCAGTGACTTTATTCCGAAGGCACTCTAAATGTCTATGCCATCTTCAACATTTTATCTACTTGCACTTGACTTTCTACAACGCCATAAATAAATGGTACAGAATCTGATTACATGTAATTTTTATTGAATTGCGCAGGAAGCAGATATTAAACATCCAATAATAATTGGTGAGTAAATTTTGCGAAATTACATTGAATTACGGGTGAAAGAATTATCTTTATGACCACGAATTATTTTAAAGGTATTCTTACTTTTAATGTACCAGGGTTTAAGGCGTCACTTTAGCCATTTTTGGCTTCTTCCATTTTGCACAGGTATTTACGTACAAAAATCGGCCATGATGGGCAACACGAAGCTTACAATTTGAGACGGGTACGAAATATTGTTCTTTATGTAAAATATTACCCGTTTCAAAACTTATTCATGTCTGAAAAGCGAAGAAATTGTATGGAAACATATATTTTTCTATTTTTTTTTTGTTTCGAAATGATGAATTAATAATCAGAATGCTTCTTCCTACTGTCAAGGTCATAGCCGCGCCAAAGAAGTCTCGTATCGTGTTAAAGTTAATAAAAATAAAAAACAATAAAGCTGATTTGCATATTTATAATTATGACGTCAATTTAATGGGAAGTAAAACACTGCCATAGAACAATGATAATTATGATTTGCATATTTATAATTATTACATCAATTTGAATGGGAGGTAAACCATTGCCATACATACGCGAGTTCAAACGTGTGTTCAGTAGTCAGGAGTAATAAAATATTTAAATAATTAAAAAGTATTTTTAAAAATAACCCTCATCGTGAATACAAAAGACTATACAAAAATGTTTTTACACTGCTTACACTTAACCTAAGAATTTTCTAACATCTACCCCCTTGGAAAAAATCCTGGCATCCCGTTTTTCCATTTTACTCATCTCAACACATTAAGTTTTCATTTTTAAGTCATGGAATTCAAGTGCTAATGCTTGTTTTGTTTTGGTTTGGTTTGTAAATTTGACTTACGTGAATTATCATTTATTCTGTGACTAAAATGAAGAGTTTAGGTAAAAATCATTGCTACTTTATACAGCAGTTGTTACAGAAATATTCTGTTTCAAATTTTACGCTCTAAGCCCTTCATACACCCATAAACACAAATGTATAAATTTATGACTCTATCTTTTTTAAATTTGAAATACAAATTAACAACACATACTAATATAAATAAATATGTATAAATCCTGGAATCCTAACACTAGTAGCAGTAGTTCCTGTCCTTACTTCCACAGACAATTACAGAGGTGAGCTGCCACACACAGTGAAAGTCTGCCCTGCGTTTGAACGTGAGACAACATGGGTACCAAGCCAGAAACCGGGATCATGAAATGTATGTCTTCTGTGGGTGGGCTTCCAAAACAATGTTTCTCAATCACTTCCTTAAAGATTGAACCAGTTTCTTTAACTACTGTCATGAATGTAGTTTATATCTTGTTCATGAAATTCACTGCATACATTATTTTATTTCGGAAGTAATAATGAGCTACCCAGTCCACTTATTCAGAGCCAGTATAATTTAATTTGACATTAGCCATGTTTCATGTTTAGTCCTATAATTGACTGACTATCCCGGTCCATACTAAGCTAAACTCCGCGATTTTAGTCCGCAAGCGAACTATACTGACCGAGCGACCGCCGCTTGTCGGCGAAGTTAGTGCCAGCTGCAGCAGATGGAGGGTGTGGCGCGATTAACAGAATAAGATGTTCATATGATGTGCTACAGAAGGCCGGATCGGCATTGCCCAGGCCTTTTTTTGTATTTACAATAATTTTTATACAAAAAAAAATCCCCACGGCCGTTAATTTCGGTTTTTTTAGACCGGAGCCGCCATTTCCTTGAAAGAGCTCCTCAGTTATCCCCACGAGGGTGAGTGGACTCCGTCCCAGACCCACTACTTCTCAGAATATCTGGTAGCGCCGAGAATCGAACCCAGATAGCTCTGGATCTGTAGCCAGAAACTCTGACCACAGAGGCTGTCCCTACTCAGTACTAAATTTAATTTAATTCTTTTCACCTGTTCTCTAGTTCTTTAGGACCAATGCAATATGGTTATTTTCCGACTTTTCATTGTGACGTACCAAAAGGCTTACATACAGTAATCAAATGAAAGACTTTGAATGACATTTCTGTCGCGTTAACAACGAAAAGTTCCAGTAATTCACCCGTTGGCATCGCCTTGCTTGTACATATTTGTGCGAGCGTCTACTCGCACTTTCAACTGGAAAACCGCAGAATAATATTACATTTTTATGTTGGAAGTTCTGCTACAATTTATGCATTAAATTCGGATATCGGCAGCGGGAACTTTACAGGAAGAATAAAAACGATTCTGCCCTGTGGTTAGATACTGTTTTACCTGTAATAATGATGCGGCCTGGGTATGTGCTGGAGTGTACTTCCCCTGTCAGCCGATGCACTGTCCTACAAGCATAGCTCTTGTAACCGTCGCTTGGTCCAGCGTTGTGTATGTAGAGATCGCCACTAGTCAGCACAGCGTACTTCCCACCTGCAAGCACCGAGCTTAGCTGGCAAAGTTCTTACGTTTCGCTCCTACACGAATGCTGATTGTTTGTTTCTTTTTTACTACTTGGAGTGGGTACGCAGGCCACTAGTGAGATAGTGAGGATGGTGAGCCTGGTATACCAGCCCCGAGTGATAATGAGAATGGAGCAGTTGGTGGAACGAGAACTGGCAGGGGAAAATGGAGTACTCCAAGAAAACTTGGCCTAGTGCCACTTCGTCCACCACAAGGCCTATACATTTTCAGTTCAGACTGCATTTTTTAAAAACTTAGTATATGGTAAGGAACTCGTGCAGCTGAGGAAGCATCATTAAATAATCAAATACCGGAACAGCCATAACCGCAATATACGAGGAATAGACCGTCCCTTTAGTGTGAGGCTTTTCTTATGTGAATAAATAGCTGAGCCCGCCCCCACTATAAGAATAACCAAAAAATAATATTTGGTAATTAAAACAACTAGTTACTAGAGAATTGAATGCCTATCTAATAAAAGCCTTTTCTATGAAGTCGTTGTTTTGTAAGTTAATATATATCCCCTACTACACAGAGCTGAACCCTTGAGAAGCCAACAGCTGTACAGTTCCCCCACCCCCGCTTAGGTCCAAATGTTCTCCTCAGCAGGCTATTCTCAAATAGCCTCAGAGGAAAAGCTAATGTCCCTGTGCTTAACTAATTAAGCACTATGCCATGAAGGCGTATGAGACAGTGGGTGTATAGATCCACATTTTCTTGACCTCGGTACTAGCTGTAGATGTATGGTCAGCTTCACGTGCCGGCTGCATTACCCCCAGGGAAATAGCCCCCGGTATCCATTGGATAGGAGGTTGGGTGGACCTCAGAGCTGGTCTGGATGATGTGGAGAAGAGAAAATTCTTGACCATACCGGGGCACGAACTCCAACCCCTTGGTCATCCTGCCCGTAGCCAGTCGCTACTCCCCCCTTGGCACTACACCCCCAATTTTGACCATGGCTTACCTTCATGAAACTCTCCGTTTCACTTCGGTTTAGTAGATATTAGACGTTCGGTAGGACACCTTTGGCAAGTAATCAGCTTGTCGCAAGTCCCCTACCTGTACACAGACACAGAAAAACGCACACACACAAACACTGAACGTACGTGCCCTGAGTTCGACTCGAACCCACAATCCCTGCTTCCGAGCGAGCAAAGACAATGCATGCCTTAGACTGCTCAGCTACTGTTGACAGAATCCGAAATGTTTTTGACATCTTCAGTCCAAATAATGCTTCACCTATAGCACCCTGCATATACAGAACATCTCAAATTGCAGCACAAAGACAAAAGAATTACTCACAGTGTAATAATGACCGTGAACTTTCAGGTGTTCATTAATAGCATTTCACAATGGGAATTAATATGACATTGTATCAGGACACACATTGAATGTTGAAAGAGGTCAGTACTGTGTTTCTTTCATCAGTCTGTCAGCAGGGAAATTGATGCTGGCCCTCACCATCAGTCATTCTTGTTTCTGAGTCATACCTTACTGTCTTATGGCTGTGGGAGTTTTCATGCTGCCTAATTGTTAAATCTCTCTCCAGAAATTTTAGGTTACTAAACAGCATTTTGTAGCATATTTAAAGACATTGGGATTTAGCAAGAAGAAGAATTACACACTTTATGAGTGTTCTTCATGAGATTTTATCGACCTCACTGTTCTTGTTGTTCATTTCTTGCAAACAAATTTGCTGCTCAAAGATAGTTATACTTCAGGTATGAAGTATAATTATTTCTGTAATTTAGATATATGGCAGCACAACATTAGACACAGGTGAGTGGTCTGATGCTCAGCACACTTGTCCAGGTTTGTCCCTGGGCCAGACTGGATCCAGTGGTGGCATCGAGCCTGTTGACTGTCACTGTGCTGACTGAGATGTCTCAGAGCCAGAAATTATTGTTTTCTGTATTTAATTATGAATTCACCATTAGAACGCGTATTAAAGTAAAAGTTATTGATTTTTATGTTATTATGTTACATGTTATGTGGAGATTTATTGCATCATGAACCTCTGATGAGAAAATTAACATTGATTTAGGTTCACAATATTATATTTAAGCATCCTGTTACACTCACACAATATATATGAGACAAATTTCGTCTTAAGTGCAACAATTTAATTGTAGTTTTTTCTTCTTCCCTTCCTCTATACTACATGTTTCGGCCCTAAATGGCCATCATCAGGTGTGTATTTTTACGTAGCTGCTACACTGCCCGTATTAAAGATAAGCAGCGACACACACACACACACACACACACAGAGCCTACACAGAACAGTACCTGAACAGCGATAAAACAAGAAGTGGCCGCTGCAGCACTATAGACATAGGGCGTGTACCCTGAGAAAATTTTTAAAAATTTGGAAAAAGGAAAAGAGCAGAAAATTTATAGACATTTTAATTTGAATTGAAGTTTTAAAAAAGTGCCAATTTTAGAAATCAAATTGACGCGTGTAGGTTAACAAAGATTTTATACATACATACAATTGGAAAGACTGGTGATTTTAAATTTTAAACTACGGGCAGTGTAGCAGCTACGTAAGAATACACACCTGATGATGGCCATTTAGGGCCGAAACATGTAGTGTAGAGGAAGGGAAGAAGAAAGAACTACAATTAAATTGTTGCACTTAAGACAGAATTTGTCTCATATATATTGATTTAGGTATTGTGTAAAGTGGTATCTACATAGAAAAGAAGTACAGTCGGCTCTCAGTGTAATATCCACTCAGTGGATTAATTTGCAGACTGTGAGATATCTGAAGTATTGATTATAGCTTGTCATGATTTAAATGTTGGCCATTACACCGGATATAGTAATAACACTGACCTGTGTCTGTGTTGGGGTAGATGTTAACAGAGCTATCCTGGATCCAAGAGGTGACCATCACGTACTCTGCAACATAGCTGGGGACCTGACATCGCAGTACAGCTGTGTTGCCACTGATGACATACTCATCATACACCTGCACTTCATACTTCTGCTTGACCACTGCAATCAAGTATGGACTAGAGCATTATTTTGTGACCTGCCAACCCTACTCATATTAGACACATTTACAGTATCTTCTTATCATGGAAAGACAATACCCCTCAGAGATCATATAGTTAACTGTAAATTTTTCTGAGAATTTAAGTATGTTATTATGGAAACATATAAAGTTAAAATTTTGTTGGTGTTCTTTCAGTCGCTGATTGGTCATATTCATTCTTACATGTCTGTATACAGTGATACTCCTGTTGAAAGACTTATTAACTATTAAGCTCTTTTGTTTGTTTGGATAAAGTCACGAAGTATTGTGAAAGACAACTGTAGTGTTAGTCGTTATAAGTCTTATAGGCAATCAAGACTGACTTTCGTTTGAATTAAAGCTATCAGTTTATACTGTGATTTATTGTATTTATTAATTTCAGTGAAAAATGTATTTTCATGTACCTCAATTTGTCGTTTAATCAACTGCCTGTGTACCAGCAGTCAAATTAAACCATTATACTCTCAATGGACACCAGTCTCCATATAAGCTATGTTGTAAGATGGTTGACTAGAAATTCTCTTCTTCAGAGTGTTAATTAGTTCTGCACTATTCTCCAGAGACACATTCTGAATCTTAAAGGAGTATTACTGTATACACAGAATGAAGTGGCTAGTAACTGGACACAGTCCATGCTTTCTGGGCAGCCTTATGTACAACAGGCTTCTGAACATGGCCAGAGAGTGATAGATTAAATGGAGGACATCAGAACTGTTTATTTTCATTAGTTTGTTACAAGAGTCACAGGAATTGAGATAAGAAACTTATATCCTAAACTGTGAGTTACAAAGAAAACAGAGGGGGATAATGCTTACATTTGTGGGTACATTTTGTGAACAGAAAATGGGCATAGTAAAACTTTGACACCAAACCGCTAATTCCATACTGACATGATTAAGTTCTCTACCTTTTATGGAGCCCAAAGATTTGATACTGATTTCACAAGAGTCTGCCAGTGAACTCTAAGAGTGATTAGTGTGATTCACATACTCTTTTAACTTCTCACAGTATGCAAAGTTAAAGAAAACCTCAGATATCACAAACATCATTTTAAGCAGCATGTAGCAAGAAAACGTTCTACATATGGTTCACATATTCTTGGAAAGTGGGTGCCAACAAATGCTATTGTGCTTTATGTGGGTAGATATACCTTCAAACCCTTTCTTTGCATTATTGTTACATAATCACATATTTACACAACTAAATGTAGTAAAACATAATTCATTCTGAGCTATTCTAATCAATCTTGTTCACTGTTTATAAAATATATATACTAAGACCAAAAACAGAGTCAGAATCCACCACATTTTAGCTTCAAAATTTCTTAGTAACAAACAGCATGTCACTTGTTTGTGAAATTCATATTTCAGGAATAAAATTATTTTCTACAATATTCAAGGGAAGTTAGTGTGAAGAAGACACATACACACCAACAGTTTGAAATCTGTAGGTTCTCGATGTCCCAAGTCCTTTTACTTTTAGGTTGGCAGGTCTTTATGTTACTTTATTTTTTGTCACTGTGTTGTTGTGCTTTCTTGTGATTTCTTTCAGTTATGTTCACAGGTTTGTAATTTTCTTTGAAATTTGTTGTAATTTTGTGTGTCCTGTCAAGGTCATTTACAATTCAAAGTTATATTTCAAAATTTGGGTGTTTTTTTATTTGACTGAAATTCAACTGAGGTTATTTCAGAAAATTCTGAATTTACATTTGTTGATTTGTATCTATGTCATACTGAAAAGTTGTATGGAGTGTTCATGCCATATACCAGTGTAATGACTTGAATCCATGTGTGCTGCTAATTTTGTTGCACTCCACATTTACAATTGTGGTAGGACAACTTCAAAATTATTTAAAGAAGGAAATTTTCTATAATGGCTCAAAAATATTCAGACACTACTAAATAAGCTAGCAGTGCATGACTGTAATTATGAATCATGAGTGCAGTGTGTACTTCCATTTGCTACGTACACCCTTGAATATATCTGAATGTTCTGGCTCTAAATAATTATAATCAGTTACTAGGAATATTTTGTGGTTTACAGCCCTTCAAATGAAGATTTTTAAGGTTTAATCATAACAGTGTTTGCAGTTGCCTTTATAATTACATTTTTACAACTACAATCATGTTTACATACTGGAACTATAAAATGGATTTTAAACTTTGTTCCAAAAGTTTTGAACTCAGACATTTAATTGGAATTTTCGTTTTACTTTTCTTAAATTTCTCATGTAATTAAGCTTGTCTTGAACAACCAAGAAAAAGGAGGTTAGTAGTTCCTCCTCAATTATTGTAAAGTTACACATGGAGGCTGTTCTTGAGCTTTTCCTCATTCTAAAACAATTTTAATATATATTTAATTCCTTCATTCATAATTCCATTTGCCTAATAAATCCCCTCATTTGGAATGAAGGTACAAAAATGCAAGGCAGAAATTTCAAAATTAGCAGCAAAACCTGAATTGGGAATTAAAAAGGTAAATTTAATTTTCAGATATCAGGGGAACTTTATGAAATATTAAAAATAAATAAAAATAAATTTAGTATTGCAATAAATTTCAAAATTTGTATTTTAATATATTTTGGTTTCTAAAATATTTTCATCTGCCATTCTGGATTACAATGCAAAGATTTAAAATTTCAAGAGCTTAGGTTTTAGGATGACCACCTCTATGGTCTAGTGGTCAGGGTTCCTGGCTACAGATCCAGAGGTCTGGGTTTGATTCCCAGCATTACCAGATTTTTTTTTCTGAGAAGTAGTGGGTCTAGAACGGGGTCCACTCAGCCTCGTGGTGATAATTGAGGAGATATTTGAAGGAAATAGCGGCTCTGGTCTAGAAAACCAAAATTAATGGTCATGGGGATTTGTTGTGCTGACCACACGACACACTCTATCTGCAAAAGTTGGCCCTAAACTTCGCCGACAAATGGCAGTCGCTCGGTCAATATAGTTCACTTGCGGACTAAAATCACAGTTTTTTTAGGTTTTAGGATATTTGCCCCATTTCCTCCCACAGCAGAACACTGAAGAGGACAACACAACATCTCCGGGGTCTTCTTTTCTCTGCATCACAGTAAGTGATTAGTTATACTAGGGGATCCTGTTCTTTACAGAACAACACAAACATTTATATTTCTGAAATTGTCGTTTTGTGTAACACTTTTCATCATTTGCAATTATGACATGTTAACTTCTGAACTCCTAATAGGAATTCCCCCATATCCATTATATGGCTGCACAGAATTTTGAGAGCACTTGATCCGAACTTATTGTGGTTTTGAATTGTTGAAAACATTACAGTATAGGTATGGTTCATTATATTTCCTGCAACACATTGTATGCATGTTGCCTTTGCACTGTGGCTTGTTATTCAGTACAGCCATTGTGCAGATCAAGTAGAATGGTTGCATGTGCTTCAGATCTATTGCAATTATGTGGTATGCTGAAGTCACGCAGTTTATGTCCACTTCTGGCTCCCTCTGACAGTTCCGCTTTGCTCAAGATCTTTTCGCTGGTCCCAGTGTCCATTGCTGTTCTTTGTGAGTGGTTCTGGCGTTCTGACATCTGACATCATTATTGCCCTCAGGTCTAAAGTGTTCACATTCACATGTTTGCTGTGAGGCTGGTATGGTGATTCCGTTCATTTCAGTCCTGCGGCAAACATTCAGGTATTTCTGTTCCTATTATAGAAGCCAACATCATGTTCTTCACTTAGCAGGGGTGTCACAAATGTAATCTTTGTTGCATGTTTACGTGTTTACCTTGAGTCTCAACAATCCCCCAAACCCCAGAGAATGAACATGCAACTTAGCACAGTTTGGCCTGTACTTGTTCAATATGTGTGCTAGTCCCTGGATGAAACTTCTTATGAATTTCATGCTATAGCCCTGATTTCAAAGTCAAAAGGCCTACTCAGGTTTTAATTTAGTATAAGAGTAAGTGACAAAAAAGGTCATGGCAATCCTAATGGTAGGTTCTGATATCCTTACGCATGACAAATGGGTGAACAAAGAATTTGTATAAAATACTGGCAGTTATTCTAATTTCTTTGTGTCTTTCTTCACTAATAATTAACAACATAAAATGTCATTAAAGTTTAATGAACT
Source organism: Cryptotermes secundus (assembly GCF_002891405.2). Taxonomy (NCBI): domain Eukaryota; kingdom Metazoa; phylum Arthropoda; class Insecta; order Blattodea; family Kalotermitidae; genus Cryptotermes; species Cryptotermes secundus. Next base: position 135,236 of record NW_019721772.1, on the reverse strand, counting down.
CTGCCTACTTATAAGGCATTCTATATTGCTCAGAAATTTTTCATGTTTTCCATCACTAACATTTACCAATATCAAATGTCATCAAATTTTAGGGAACCCTCATTTTTGAGAGGCCTTGCATGCTATATTGATCTTTTTTATCATGATATTTGTTGGTAATATATGCAAATATGTAATTTCAACAAATGTTATGAATGGGTCCTTCCTACAAAGTGTTCTTTCTTAGCATCAGTTTCCTTGCCAGTTTCCTTTCTAAGAACTATGAACAAAGAATTTAGCTAAAATAGAGGGATTTTTTACACATTCCTGTTTTTCATAAGTTCTGTTTCTAGGAAGAGTGCCTGCAGTCAGATTATAGGCATCCCAAGTAAATATTTAACCATTACTCTCCCATAATATTCAGTTCCCATTCAACAGATAATTACCATGACAAGTGATACAGAACAAACCTCTTTTCTTGTGGGTCTTCCTATTGCGTGCTGTGTGTTCACACTTTTGAGTTTTATCATACTATTAGAGTCATTACCATCACCAGAAGAAGCCTGGAATTTGACCACATTCTGAACCCGTCTAATCTAGTTCATATCCTCACTGTTTCCCTAAAATCCATTTTAATGTTACCCTTGAATCCAGTCATCTATAACCAATCTGAAACCTGCATGGAATTTAATATGCACTTTTGCTCTTCCCAGTTGTGACCTTCCTCATATAATCAAGGTAAAAGAACTGACACGTTCAGACTGTTTCAATTGATGGAGGCATGTTATATGTTCTACGATTTAGAAACTTCTATAATATATAACACCATGTATCACTAATGATATCAAAGAATGAATTTGCCTAAATGCACTCATCGTTATCACACTAAATATTTCAGTCTGATATATGAATATATACATAATTTCAAGACTAAAATTCCATTGTGTTCAGGAGAAGGAATTATAAATGGTCTGACATCTTTGTTCGTAAAATTACTTATAGAAAAAAGTAAGTAAAATGAATGAGAAATTTATCTAATTTCATAATGAAAATTTATATTGTACAGTTCATGTGATGTCTAGTATCTCAACAGCTCAAAATTAGCAATTTTCAATAAAATATTGCCTCAGATGAGCATGTTTCATTTCCAAACAACATAATGAGAAAAAAATAGCTACACACCTGCCCGCACATGGACATCACGGCTGACAATCTGTCCCATCTGGTTCCATGCCTTGCACCGGTACAGAGCTGTATGGATGTCATGGCGGTAATGCACTGCTGGAAAGGGTGGGAACACCAGGGAACCGTTGGGGTGCACTAGGCGGAGGTCTGGGATCTGTACAACAGGAGTACCATCCCCCAAACTCCATCCCAGCTCAGGCTGCGGACTGCCGTGTGCAGAGCAATCTACACGGCCTCCTGAACTGTTAGAAAACTCAACCCGATGGGGAGGCTCTTGTATGAATACAGGTCCCTGCAGATCCAGTGCCACACTCCACACTGAAACACAACAGAAACTCCAGTCAAGGTGCAACCTCCAAATTAATTACACTCACAGGTCAACAAATATGAGTCCTTTGCAAGATACAAACTTGTATTCCTTGTAAAGATTTCTGTCTACTGGGCAGCAGGCTCCTTTGCAATGTTGATAATGTTCTAGTAGACCATACTGCAAAACGTCCTTAGAGAGATAAATCTTCAGAGGCAGCACCATGAGAACCTAAAGTCTCATATTGTATTCTCAGTGTTTAGGGAGCTGTATGACAACTGTGTTGTCACTTTGTGTGGATACCAGTTTAAAAGCAGGTGGCTCAATATCTTATCCCTTTGATCCCCTGCGGTTTTCTCTAAATGCTCTTCATAATGTTGTGAGCTGCCCTGATTTCTGTTCCAGTCGCCCTCCTGTGGCAGTTGTATAGGGTCACCATGTTCCTCAACACCTACTGTAGGTAGGCCACCCCTCTGGGCTATGTGTTCTTTCTTATTCCTGTGCAGTGAAAGCTAAAGCTGTCCCTCTGCTCATCTACTTAAGCACTATTCCATGAAGGTGTATGGGAGAGTACATGTATAGATCCACAGTTTCTTGACATCAGCACTAGCTGAAGGCGAGTAGTCAGCTTCACTCCCCAGCCACTTTCCCCCCTGGGGAAAGATCCCCCAGTACCCATTGAATAGGAGGTCGAGTGGACCCCAGAGCCGGTCTGGACGACATGGAGAAAATTCTTCACCCTACTGGGACTCAAACTCCAAACCCCTCGGTCGTCCAGCCCGTAGCCAGTCGCTATAACGACTACGGTATCCCGGCTGTAAGTGTTGTGTAGTGTACAGAAAAATAATGAAAAGTGTTTAGGGAAAGGCTAAAGAAAACCCATCAATTAATTTGCCTGTAAGCTGATTCCGAATGATGGGCTGGAAAAGACTGACAAATCACCTCAAGAGGTAACGTTTCTGACTTGCATTTGTGTGGTTCCTGGTTCGAACATCGAACGGGACGCCAGTTCATCCTGATTGATTTCCTGGCCCACCTCAGTCCTAAACAAATGCCGAAGTAGAATGTCAAACTTCGCCATATATTATCCAATTCATTATTAACCGTCAACCTTCCACTTGTCGCGTAAGTATCCCGGAGCTATTGACTATGTCATTAATAAACCGCAAGAAACATTAAATGAACTGGATCGAGTAAGGTATTCTTACAATTTCCCCTGTGCTTAATTCGTGGTGTGGTTATTAATTAAATAAGCATCGCGCCATGAAGACGTATCGGGGACTTGAGATGTTGCTCCACTGTTCTTGACCTCGATACTACATGGAGGCGAGTAGTCAGCTTCACGCTTCGACCGCTTTACCCTGGGTAAAGAGGCCCTGATACCCACTGGAGAGGAGACTAGTTGACCCTCAGAGTCAGCCTGGACGCTGTAACGAGCAAGGTGTCTTTTCCCTGAGGGGAATGGAACCCCGGCCGTCCAGCTCGTAGCCTGTCATGGTACTGAGCTATCGAGCTGGAACGAAACTGAAGAAATTGCCGTAGCGTATTTTATTGTAATGTCTTTGGAGCACCTGAGGAAAATGGGGATTATCCTGAGATATCGTTCTCCAGCTAGCCAGATATATCTTCCGGAGGCCATTGTTGCGTCATTTCACGTCGTTTTCGTTCTATCATTAAAATCATCGTATAAGTATATGATCCATCATATTTTATTTGTTTTTTTTTTTTCGTTTATATAGTCAAGCTGTCAGTACTCAAAACTCTGGATAGCTGATGAATACAAAACTGGGAAGGTTTTGGCAGGAAGAGGTCCAGTCCGATTTGAGGTACCATGACGGTATTTACCTGGCGAAAGTGAGAATCCCAATGAATAAATTTCACCATAGTCAATTTCCCTATCGGGATTCGAACCAGGTGCCTACCGAATACAATTCAGAAGAGTTACTGCTTGAGCCAAGTTCCTCGATCCGATTCTGTTGAATGGCGTCGTTAAATAACCCAAGAATCGTCATGAATCATCAGCTGACAGTTCTGAAAATTAGAGCCGTGTTATTAAGTTGTGATTAGTACAGGCGCAACAAAGAGTGGGGTCCTGTCATTTCAGTATGGACATTTCCAGAAGTTGGGCTGCTCCGTCTCGAGAAGAGGTGCTAAGCCTAATCGCGGATGTACTTGAAACTTATCCGTAGGGCACTTGCTTTGTCACGGGACAGAATTAATGAAGGTCCATTGTGCGATGTTCCCCTCTTAAGCTGGGAGGCTGTGGGTGGCTCTGTGATGAGGCATGGGTTCTTGAAACGTTTATGGGACGAAGGCTCCCAAAACAGGGTAAACAATTACAATCCGTAACTGGACATTATACCGCCTCTAACTCTCAACGCCAAAACATGGACCCTCACCAAAACAAGAAAAAAGAGAGGAAAAAAAGTAAGCAGAATCCAAGCAGCGAATATGAAATTCCTGAGAACAGCTCTGGGAGAAACAAGAAATGTTAGAGTGAGAAAGAACAGAGCTCTGCTTTCCACCTTCCTTCACGTTGGTTTCTTCCTCTGCTTATTCTTCGACTCCGAAGATGGAAACAAGTTCCTCCGAAACGTCGGTTGACTTTCAACGGACTACACTGCGTTATATCCCAGAAGATAGAATTCTTCATAACCACCGCTGTGAGAACTTCAAATCCTGCGCAGTTTAATAAATACGTTAATTACATGCAATGTGTAAAGACACGTAACAAAGCAATGTTAGTAGCTATTGATGTGGTCATTTATTGTGTCGGGCAGTGCACAGTGGCTTTAAACTTTACAGTTGCAACCACGGCACGACCAGTGTACTTACTGGAGAGTGTTTAGGTCCTCATGTACACACCGCAAGAACTTTCAATTGCCCAGAATTCTCTCAGTGATGGGAATAGAGGCCATCGACTATTATAGACACTGTAATTTCGTAAGCCTCTGACCATGCAGGTGGCTTCCGTTTCTGTTCGTTAGCAATAAACTAGTCGTTAAATCGTCTTTGCGAATTATACGCTTGAGAAGCGCACGCTGGACGAGCAACATTGCTGGTACAGGAGATCAGTTCCACGAAATTCTGCGTCGTGGCAGATTTTATGAAATCATTTACAGTTTGTTAAGGCAAAATGAATTTGTTTGTTTCAATAAGCATCACTCCATGAAAGGTATGGGAGTTTGAGGTATAATTCCATGCACCCTTTTTCGTGATTTATTTTATGGCGGTGCCAGTGTTTAGCTATATAACATTCACTAGTGGTTTGGTTAATTAGTTGAAGGAGTTTTCAGGGAAATAGTTATGACCTAACCGGGTCAATATCCCTGAATTTGCATGGAGGGCCTGGTTAAAACCGCGAAACTCCTCAGCCAGGCTAGTTGGTGTTCCGACCACGATCTGATCTCAAAATCTTAAGTTTAGGTGACGCCAGGTAAAATTATGACTTGTCGCTTCTGATTGACGTATTTAAACAAAGCGGTGCTGCTGTGTGCTTAAAACTCTGAATCTGTTGGTCATTTGGCCCCACGTTGTATAGCTGCAGGTCAACCAAACCCGAGAAATGGGCACCATATTCTGGCTTTACTAAGTAAAGTTGCCCCTGTGCTTAACTAATTAAGCACTGTGCCGCGAAGAATTATGGAGGAGTGGAGGTATAGATCGAAGTTTTCTTGGCCTCGGCAATAGTTGGAGGTGACTGATCAGATTCACGCCCCGACACTTTACCGCCGGTACCCATCGGATAGGAGGTTGTGTGGACCCCAGAACCGGTTTCGACCGTAAACTGCCTTCATCAGATGATGTATACAAATCAATAATATAGATTTGTCCTGATAATACAAATTTGTTAATATCAGGAACTGCATAATATAACGACAGCAACGCACTGTGTGTCCGTTACCAAGACTAACCGATTAATACTGTTTCGAGAAGTAATCTGGGTTTATTTTGACAGTCATGCTAAAGACACAGGAATGTAATGTTTTCTTAGTGCTCAAGGGGGTGGTACCCTGAAATGTTAAGCTTGTGCGTTGATGTTTGCGTGGTAGCTGCAGTGCGCGTCCCCAAGTGATTACTAAACCCCAGAGAAGCTCCATCGAAGGGTCAGCACATTACAGTATCAAGGAAAATAGTGTCATGTGATAGACGACCTGGCCGCATGCATAGAGTCAGTGCTGTGAGAATATGTATCCGCAGCGTTGCCACGCGAGAGAGGGATGGGGAGTATGCAGATGTGACGTTTCATGGGGTAATGGAATATTACGCAAATGCTGACAACCCTGTACTTATTTTAATTTTCATAAGAGCTGACGTCATCATGATGTAGATGTTTGCGCGATACGCCACCCGTTTGCGCTGTGAACTTCCCAACGAAATATCTGAGCGTACTATTACGTGCTGCAACTCTCCTACTTTGGGGTCGGCCTGCTGGTTTCTGACTTGTATGCGGGAAGTGCCAGGTTCGAATCTAGGCCCGGGGCACCCACTGATCTGGCTGAAACTGGTTTTTGTGTTTCTGAGTCCCTCCTGGAAAATTCCGGGATAGGATCTGGAGTAAGTCCAAGATCATCCGATTCAGTATGCTATAATCGCACAACATTCGACACTATGCAGACTGAGCTATTAACAGTGCAGTTAGATAAGCTGTGGCGCGTCCTTAGGCTGCGGAAGCTCTGACACTGCGTTCTGCTTTTATGCCGTTATGTGCAACTTCGGTTACTACTCACTAGATGCTTCGACCTAAGCGGCCATATTCAGGGGTACAGGTTGTTGTGATTAAGGAATCTGCCGCTCTCGTATGCGGTGACGAGCCGATCACAGTGGCCGCGTGGTCTAAGGCATGAACAGGCTTCGCTCGCTCGAACACTGGGATCGTGGGTTGTCCTGTTGAAACTAACGGATTTAATGTAAATTGTAAAGTTGTCTCCGTTCGTAATTACTATGCCACAAAGACTTGCGTGGGAGTGGTGTTATGACTCCACCGTTCCTAATCTCGGCACTAGGTGCATGTAAGTGGTCAGCTTCGCGCCTCTGCCGCCTTACCTTCGGAAAACAGCCTCTGGTATCAAATGGACAGGAGGCTGGGTAGGCCTCACCGGCAGTTTTGACTCTATGACCAGGAGAAAAAAATATTTTGCTGCGGCCGGGAATCGAATTTCAATTCCTACGTTGTCCAGCCGGTGGCGTAGTCGCTATTTCATGCGGCTGATAGTGTGGAAATTCACGGAGATTTGATTCATGATTGGCAGTTGCAAAATAAGGCCTTAAAGCATAGGGGATATTCGATTTTAAGGCGAGGCTGACAATGGAAGAAAATGAAGGATGGTTGAAAACGGACGAAAATGAAGCAAACTTGGATACAGTTTGGTTGTTCATTTGTGAGATTGAGAATATCTTAACTACACAGCGCCGAATGATAGTCATAGAAGAATGATGAATTGTAAAGGATTGGGAAGGGTGCAGTTGTGGCCTAAGCTGAAAAGTGGGCCAGCAGTTACCCGAAGGGACTGTGAAAAACCACAAAAAGAAACCCTCAGAATATCCGGTGGCGAGATTCGAACCGGGCATTTCCTGTATATGAGTTAAGAGATTCAGCGTTAGGCCAACCCTCTGGATCTGAGGATGGTGGGTGGAAGAGGAAATATTGTGGTCAAGAAGAAAAATAATGTGGAATGAGAAGATAAATTGGGAGAACTGAGAAGTTGAAGGTGGAGACGACGGAGGATCTTCACAAACCTCATATACTACATAAATACATAATCGGGGTACGGATGAATGACAGCTCCAGACATGCCGCATGAATTATAGAAGGGGACAGATCGATTGTAGTGCCCTGCTATGCCGAAGTGAGCGCTAGCAGTGTCTGCTTGTTTTAGCAAAATTTTATGCACGTACAGGAAACAAGAATTCAGTAAATAATTTGAACCAGAAATGGGGAAAGAATAACGTTAAACTACAGCGTTGCAAAGTAGCTTATTGTAATTTAGATTAAATTGATGTAGCACGAGAGAGAGAGAGTCTAATTGAGCTTTGATATTGTCGGCGCTGAAAATTGTTTTACACAAAGGGCATATTGTAAGAATACTTCCTCCCACTGTAAATCGTGACCTGGGCTATGGCAATATTGTATCGTAGGTTTTTTAACGAACCAGTCTTCTATATTTTGTACCCTGAAGATGGAGGCAGAAAGTTGCTCCGAAATATTGATAACTTTTTTTCATACTACACGGCATCGTAGTCCAAAAAACCTGAATCTATGCCGCTGAAACCTCAGAACTAATTTTCTTCTGCCGTTGACCATTTTCTGGTTAGAAAAAGCTGCACGGAGACTGGATGCAGATTAAAGGAAAGAGCGAACTGATCCTGTATCCACAGTAAAACTGACAATATCCAAGATAACCGCCATGCTTGTTACTAGAAATATGACTTTACCGTAACTCTTCTACTCTGTATTAAGGAAGTATGAGAGAAGCATCTCGACCACAACTCCTCTTCCCGGAATTATTCCTCTGAAGCGTTCCTCAGGATGTGTGGACATGTAGGTGGATGCCAGAAGAGAACTTGCAAATTGCCACATCATCTGAAGTTCAACTGACGTGGTCATGCCGCTAAAATCTACCACAGACCACGAACTATATACTTCACCGTCGGTCGCCATATAGTCTGTGCAGCATATCTCAGTCAGTGTAGTGATGGGCTACGAGCTGGACGGCCGGGGTTCAATTCCCGGGGGGGGGGACAAGAGATTTTTCTCTACTACTCAGAGTGCAGAACGATTCTCTCAACCCCCTGGACAGTGAGTACCTGGGTTGTTTCCCCGGGGGTAATGCGGCAGGGGCGTAAAGCTGATCATTCACTGTCCATCTAACGCCCAGGTCAAGAAAATTGGAGCTATACATTCCTCCTTACATCTTCAGGGTGTGTGTTTAATTACGTAATCAAGCACAGGGACAGCTTTACCAGTAATGAGAATATGTCGTGTCTTGAGTAGGCATGTGTATCTGGCGTGGTTGTGGCTTACTTACGTGGAACTACACTTTACAGCATCGAAAGATAGCAAGATAAATGAACGATTATTCATAAAAGATATGGAAGGAGGCGGTCATCAGACAGTCAATGTACTGTTCCGGAATATTCTTGATGTTCTGAATGGACTGAGAGAACCGGAGGGAAGCGTTCGGTATGGCGATTCTGGTTCGTGTCATGCACCGAGATAGGGTGCTGTGGGCAGTTACATCAGACTGTCTGCAAATCGCGCCATGTTTACTGCGAGCCCCTTCGTAATGATTTTCAATATCCTGATGGCCTTTCCGAGAATTCGTTTTTCCAAAAGGCAGTTAGTTATTTCACTGGAGAAAGCAGCACTCTAGAGAAACTTTCTTCTTCATCTTTGCCAAGAATCTGATTTGATTCAACTTACCTTTCACTTTCCCCTCTGTAACCTTTTCATTTTTAGCCTGGTTTCCTTATTTTGAAAAAAAAAAGGCTTATGAGATCATTTTGCTGTCTGTATATGTTTGCTCCCAGTTTTTAGTTTCTGTGCGGTGCGTACCGTGTCAAAGGAATCTAGGTGATTGGTTCTTCCCAGAACTTCTTGTTTTGAGGTTATTTCACGACGTTCTCAATATCAGAATATAAATCGTCTAACGGTATGATGACATATATGTGATGAATTGGAAATGATTTGGACAGAAGTGGGCGTAGCCTTGTCCAGATACTTTCCCAGCAACTGCGTGGAGGAACTGAAGACCGCCATCAACCCCTTCTTGTTCAGTGGGACGTAACGGTCTCACAGAAGCCGCCGTTCTGTATCAACGTCATGTGTAAGTTACGGTTAACATCCATGTGCATCCATGAGAGACCTCACAGTATTTAAATAACGTACAAATAGTTTGGCCATGAAATGTGATTCCGGACGTGACATTCACAGGACCTCTGCACCTACCTACATGCTCCGGCCTCATCCGCGCGTGCAACAAGATAGAAAATGACGACAATTACGGGAATAACAGGGCAGGTAGCGGAAAAGAAATCCTCAGGCGGAGATCTTGAACGCAGGAGGATATGACGGAGTGGCCAAGTAAGATGTAGAGGACAGGACGTTGAATTGTAGTGGTCATCAGCGCTCGGAACATTCGAACTTTAGCTTGGTTCCGGGAAAGCCCCTCTACGTTTGACATTACATCACGTCTGAAACTGATACAGTAAACCTGCGAACAGGTTGATGTGGCTGTAATGTTCTAGATTTGTAATCGGGAGGTTCTTGCTTCGAATCTCTGCCGGGACAACGGCTATCGTGACAGACACTTTGTGGTTTTCTCAGGCCCTCCAGGCACAAGTCGAAAAGTCGCTCGCTTAAGCCATGACCGCGTCCTGAAAAAAAAACACTATCGAACATATTGTTCACTACTCATCTTGCAGTTCCGCGATATATGAGGTGCTTAGAGCGTCCTGAAGACAGGAAACCGATGAAAGCATGGGTTGTGCCATAACTCAGGCGGTTAATTGCTGACGGCCCGGGTTCGAGCCCAGGTCAGATCATGCGGGATTTGTCGTGAACAAAGTGGCAGTGGGGCTGGTTTTCTCCGAGTACCTCGGTTTCCCCTGTAAATTATCATTCTACCGACCGCTCCACACCAGTCATCGCCTATCATCCGGGGCCGGTACAGTAGGCCAAACAGTGGCCGCAGTGCCAAGTGGACTCAGTCTCACCCCACCCGCAGAAACCAGAAGCATCGATACAGATTTTGGAACAAGGAACCCCGGGCAGTTTTCTCGTCGGTGTGATTTTACTGTCGCTCGATCTCGGGTACGCCAAGTTCCGGTCACAAGCTTGGAACTTTGGGTGGGAGGTGCTACATATCGTTGAGTGTTAGGATGATAAGGGAACTGAAAAAAAATGGCCTTAGCCTAATCGAGGTACTATCCCGGAATTTTGCCTGAAGGAACTGAGGAGAATCACGAAAGGCGTCAGCCATGATACTTGGTGTCCCGTCCGAGGTTCGTACGGAGGACGTCCCGAGCAGGAACCTAGAGCAGTACCACAGCGTCAACACGTTTCATGTCTAACTGGTTTTGCGCTCCGACGGAAACGCGAGAGAAGTTGCATCTCGCTCGGGTCTCTGACCCGCCACTGAGTCAGTAATATGACTTCGTAAATTATTTATTACAAATCCACATTAGCAAGGGCTCAGTGAGGTAATTAATGACTTTAATTAAGTGCTAATATATATTCACTAAACGCCAAGCTGGATCTCAGTTATAAATGTTAACGTTCAAACACAAAACATATTTTCTTTTTCGTCCTGACTTGAGACATATTGGAGTGGGGCGCGGAGCCTGTCAGCTGTTTACAGGGAAACAGGGACGGTATGTGGCCCCAGTCTGTTATATGGCTTCTCAAAGGAAAGGACTCCTATTCTGGCTCCAGCGAAATGAAGCAGCTAGTTGATACCCGCTCCCTGTCTGTCCGTTTTTTCTAACCGATGTTGATAAAATTTGTCATTTAGGGTAACATTTGAAGATATCAATCAAAATACAAATGACACATAAGGTTTTCACACCGAATGGGTTGGCATAGTGGAAACCATGTTGACTCTAATTCGGGAAGTGCTTGGTTCGAATCTCGGCCGGTAATCCGGCTATCATGATGGGGGGAGGGTATTTCGTTGTTTACTCAGTCTGGACAGGCAAATTCTGGCTACTGAAAACAGTAAAGATACTAAATTTGGGGAGGAACATACTGTCTCCGTCTCCAGTGTACCCCAATTCTACAGTAATTTATTGCCTTTCCTTCAAGCAAGATTGAATCTACCGCGTCAGGTTTTGTCAAGATGTGACTGGGTGTCAGACATTGTGGAAAGAACTACATTGAGGGTATTTGAGAACAGGCTGCTGAGAATATTTGGACCGAAGAAGGATGAAACAATGGGATGCAGGAGAAAACTACACAGTGAACAGCTTAATAACTTGTTCCAGCCGCCAAATATAATTAGAATGATCAAGCCAAAGAAAATGAGATATGCAGGACATGTAGCACGCAGGTGGGACAAGATGAAAGCATGGAGGACTTTGCTGGGGTAGCCAAAGGAAATAGACCGTTCACCAGGAAGACCTAGACGTAGGCCGGAGGATGGAACAGGATGGGGTGGTTTGGACTGGATTAATCCGGCCCAGGATATAGATCAGTGAGAGCTCTTGTGAACACACCTTCCGGTGGCATAAAATGTTGGCAAATTCTTGAGTAGCTGAGCGACTGCTGGCTTTTCAAGAATTACTTAGCTCCATGGAGTTAGGCTGCATATTGGCAGTGCTCATATCTTGTGGTCTGTACTGTACCTGGGCGTCGTAACGCTGTTGCCATGGGAACAATACTTTTTCTTCTAAACTTCTGGTGCGCAGTAGTCATTTGTTATCATTCATCCATGACAGCGTTCTAAATAATCACTCTGCGCCGACATTTTGAGGCGAACTCGTTGAAGAATGTGCGTGGCTTGGCAAACTTCTCGCAGCGGACACAACAGCATTCCTTCCCCGACTGCATACTTAGAGAATGTATGTGCGATGCTGTGACGCTCGACTGTAGCGCGCTAGCTGGGGTGCAGGGAAGAGCCCGGGTTTTTCGGAGGAAATCGTCGCCACCAGCTTCAGGGTAAAGAGGAAACTAAGCAAGTAACCAGCAGAAGCAGAAGGCAAGCTGGTTTCTCAAGACAGTGCCATAGGTCAGGCGGTTAATTGCCGGGTTCGAGACTGGGTGAGGTCATGTGGGATGTCTGGTTGACAATGTGGCAGTGGGGCAGGTTTTCTCCGAGTACTTCTTTTTCCCTTGCCGTTTCTCATTCCACCGACCGCTCCATACTAATCATCGTCCACCACAGGCCAGTTAGTGGCCGACGTGCTAAGTGGACTCAGTCTCACCCCACCCCAAGAAATTAGAAAAAAAAAAAAAAAAAAAAAAAAAAAAAAAAAAAAAAAAAAAAAAACTAACTGGGTTTCTTGATCTCTTTACACTTTGGCCCTGAAGACGAAGGCGATATATCCTTTCGAAACGTCGGATACACGATGTGACAACCCAGAGGACTATACTCTTCAATAGCGACCGCCGTGAGAACCTCAGACCCAGCTCACAGAGATGGTGGCTTTCCTACACTGTCAAGTAGAAACGGCGTCATTAAGTAACTTTGGGGGCTCAATGGGCCTAGCCTGTGGTTATATTTAGCTTTTCATATGTGCTCTCAAATTCCTGCGTCTGACAGTCGTGGTTTGACACAGAGCCCTTAAATAAGCCAATCGCGCGAGGGTGTGGGTCGTGACGGCACTGAATCAATGTCCGGCAGTACAGCGCGCATGTGGAATGCTCTTACGGTCCGATACTACCGTAGTAAGTACAAGAGTACTATACAGTAGCAGTAGTAGTGCTGCATAACCAGCGCCGCACAAACCGCTCCAGTTCCGGTTCCGGCACTGATGAACCGATCTGGTTAGTGCAGCGGTAATACTCCGTCTCAATGGTCTCAATCTCGGCCAGGGCATTAGTGTAACTGCCGGGGCGGCGTCATTCCAAATGCTACTATTTGACGCTGTGTGTGACCTGAACCGCTGACAGTTGTTAAGTGAAGAAGCTTTCCTCCGAAACGTCGGTTGACTTTCAAAGAACCACACTGTATTATATCCCAGAAGATACGGTTCTTCATAAACTTCGCGCCAGAACCTCAACTCATACATAAGGAAACACGTGTTTCCTTACCTCGTTGTTTTTGGCGAGTTATCGATGTCTCGACACCTCCGTGGGCCTGTTCTGATTTTGTTCACGGTAACGTAAGACCTTAATAATAAGTAATATTTATTTGAAAAAATCGGTGGTACTCATTTCAGTTAGGGGCTGAGATGACCCTAGGGTCATAGTGCGGCTGGAATGATTACGTCAATTGAAAAATACAATGACCTCATCGCGGCCCGCGGCCTTCTGACTTTTTATCACAGTGCCTAAACCAACTATGCTACGGCGTGCCCCCCCCCCGTTCCCCCGTGATTACAGTACCTTCACATGTATTACTGCGTGTACGAGAAATACAAGCGCTGTCACTAATAACGCATAGCCGCATGCCGGGAAGCAAACGTTTAGTTCTGAAACAGAAATAAAATTCATATTGAGACTTGAAGTCTGTACGTTACACCAGCTCCGAAACGTGCCGGAGGAAGACAAGACACCAGGCTTACAGTGCGGGCTGTGTACCGAGGTGGGCTATTGTGTTCCCCTTCTGCTCATACTGAGTGCGCCAGGAATGTACGTATTTGGAGTACGATTTAATGATTCTGCATTCCGCAGCTCATGTATCATTTAACAGTAGAAAAAGGGTGCACAAGGGTGGGTCTACAGAATATTTAAGGGTTGCAAGGCAGGATGTTCATTAAAATTTATAGGGTAAGTTAGTTGGTTGTACGGGTTTTGTATCTAACAACGAGGACAATCAGTAACGGAAGTTGCCAGGGGATGCTGTTTCCCTTGCGGTGAAATGACCGAGTTTCTGCCAGTCCCGAAGTTTGTCTCTGTTTGTTCAGAACTAGCCTGAGGCTACAGCATACCTCTGCTTCTTGAGCTCTCGTCTGCCAACACGACCCAGGCATGTCAATCCAGAACGGCGGTATGGCAGTAATACTCCCATTCACGAAGGAAATCTTTCAGTACTGAATTGCATCAAGTTTCCTGAAATCAGCGACCGACCCATAGCAAGGAAGGACTGGCTGTGTCTGATGCAATATCGGACTCGATAAGGACCTAACTCAATGGAACAGAGCCCTCCATAATCTAATGGCCCCTCCGCCACTCGTTATGAAACGCGACTGTTCAGTACCCGGTCACTGCACCCTGTTCTAAGCCACATGAACCAAGTCCACCATCTCAAACTTTTATCTTTAAGGTCCATTTCAATATTACCCTTAAATTCACTCTTGTATCATCCATGTGCTATTTTCCGACGAGCACGTGTCTCTCGTTTCTCCCAAGTGTCCTGTGTATCCCGCCTATCTCATCATTCTTGGGTGAAGCGTACAAATGGTATAAAGTTCTTGCTTACGTACTTTTCTTCACTCCGTGTTTCGTGTCAGTATCCTTCTCACAGCCCTATTTACACACAAACACACACACGCTTAATCAGTCCCTTTGATGCATAAGGTTGTCGCGATGGTAATGATTCATATTATGTCCCCCTGGGTTAAGACCCCGTGTATCCCCGTATGAGGTCACACACATACTTTTGTTGACTTTCGTTGTGGCAGATGTTTCTCCGAAACACTGGTTACCGCGAACTACATTACATGGTGTGGCAGCCCACAAGGTGACAATCTAACCCTCAATTTTTGCCTTTACATACTACGAGACATCAAGTTTAACACCCATAGGTACGTACACTCTGAGATAAAATTAGTTTTAGGGCTATCGGCTATGTAATAACAGATTAAATTAGAGTTTTCGGTGCTTACCAGTCTGTGGCAGAGGAGAAGAATAGGAGATCTGAAGATCAAGACCTTCTGGGTTGTAAACGCTGCGAAGTTCGGTGCAAGTCCGCGGAGTTCTCAGAGGAACGGATCGCCTCCTTCTTCAAGGTCGAAGAGTGAGACAAGACAGAAACCAGCAATAAGCAGACGATGCGTTCCTCCGAATTCTGCTGAGCTACACGACGTCACACCAAAATAGAACGCACCCTTCACAGTCAGCGCTGTGAGAACCTCAAGTCCGGCATAATAAAAGATCTTGTTGCATATACTTTTTGAAAATGAAAATCGGTGCCTTTATTTCTTTGATTTAATCATAAGAATGGGGCACGATACATGAGCAGTATCGGCAGAGGCAGCTCATCACCCGACAAGAGAGTCGAACCCTTGTTCCCTGTTTCTCCTTAATCACGTTTAATGTGAAGTCCCTGTGCTTAACTAATCAAGCACTACGTCATGAAGACGTACGGGGTAGTGGATGTATAGGTCTGGGTATGGAGGTGAGTGGTTAGCTTCACGTCCCAGCTGCTCTACCCCCGGGGAAGATTCCCCCGTACCGACTGTATAGGAGACTGGGTGTGCCCCAGAACCTGCCTAGACGACGTGTAGAAGAGCGAAATCTTGCTCCTTACCAGGGCTCGAAATCTGACCCCCTCGGCTTTCCAGCCCGTAATTCGTTGCAATACCGACTGCGCTATCCCGACCCTTCTACTTAATTTGCATGTTATGCCTTCTTTAAAGCTCCAGCTACTATATACTTGCACATATTGTGGTGACAACAAGGAAAGCAGCGGTATCCCGGCGAATAACTTGCGCACAGACACGTTTGACGTTAAAATGATCACGAAACTTTTCAGTTAGATTATGTCTGTGAGATGGTGCTTATGCGTGACTTCACCTTTATATAAACAAACACCCGGTCCCGATTTCACATATACAGGGATTGCAACAATGTGTTTGGCGTCAAGATACGAGCAGTACTCGTATAATTCGCTGGTCCACAATTGTTTCCTTGCTGGTCTGTGCCCGTACATCTGTTCTCTGACATTCCGTGTTTATATTCTGCTTTCCACATCCACAGGACAAAACCGTTCGTGTTTTACTGCGAATTTCTCGTTTTTATCAGCGCTTTAGAAGGACTTAACCACCTTCCTCTCATTGAAACAATTGTTGTGTTTCTGGACATTATCCATCGCCCTGTTTCTATTTAAACACATAACGTTTCGGAGACTGGATTCTGTCTCCGTCTTCAGGTGGAACCTACTCAGTTGGGCCCAGTCGACAGAGCTAGTCCGCATCTTCGGACACCAGCACCAACACAAGATGGGATATACAAACCAAGCACAGCATAAACCATCTGCGAGAGTTAGGACAGACATTAAAAAACTCCACGCACACGAGGCGTAGCACCTATGTCCGTGCACTGTTTCACGGCTGTTGTTAAAATGGTAAATCCAGACGTGAGGTGTGTCCGAGCTGCGTTGACTGATGGAACCAGACAGACCAGAGACAAGTGGGAAGATTTCTTTTGTTTCCTGTATGCGTGATGTTTGGTTCAATCTGGCCTCCTTCGCACGCATGTTGAGCTAATTTCGATTTTTCAAGCAGACCCTGTATCAGGTCAGGTTGTGTTTGTACTCCATAGTGCTTGCTTCGCCGGAAGTAACTCCCCTCTCAATGATTTAGTAGTAATGAGCACCATAACCATTATATCGAAAACTTGTACAAATAAGTCCAGCTTTCTCTGCCACCCGCGTAAAACAGACACAGTTGCAAGAGAAATGGGAGAAAGCGTGGCACGGTTCGTTTTCGACCCCTAACCCACTAAGAGATTCGAGGTAAATACAAGCAGACAGTTACGGATTAGAATAAAAGTGTATAATTTATCAGTTAATAAAGATTGAGGTCACGTGTGCGTTTAAGGTATGTCCGTTCAAATAAATCAGCCTACTAAGTCGATATGCACAGAGACTGAATGAGATCTCTGAATATCCTTATATAATAAACAACCGGATATCGGTCTGATGTGTTCAAATATCCCATGACAAGTTCCCTACGTAATCCATCCTACTTCGAGCTCGACAAGAAAAGGAGGAGAGTCTTGGTCAGTGAAGTTGCTTTCAGAAGATATGGCATAAGACTGTCTTTGTTTCAAGGAATGACGCCTTTGACGCATTTGTAAACAGATTAATCGGCGATTATCTGTGTCTTATGGATTTGAGAAAGTCTAATTGCAGGCGTGTGCCGGTCGAAGCTTGTGGTGTACTGCAGTTTCTCGAGTGACTCTTCATGAAGTTGACCAAAATGTCTGATATGTTATGAAAGAAAAATATTTTCATATGTACGCATATTCATATGCTAAATGCCGACTATATATATTGTTTCCAATTGCATAATTATGTAAGAGGTAAAGCTATCCCTGTAACAGGCCGTGGAAGCCCATAGAGTTGTGAGGTGTTGAGGCTCCCACATTTTCTAGACAGTCGGCCCATAGATGGCGGTGAGGTTGTCAGGAAGACTCCTGGTACCCATTTCTGTTAGAGGCTGAGTCGACCCCGGGACCATACTACGGTTGGAAGTATTAGGTTAACTGAAAAATCCAGTGACCTCATCAGGAATCAACCGGAGCCCTTCCTGCTTGAATCAAGATTCTTGGTCCACTTGCGAAAATACTGCCGTTTACAAGTGAACGTAGAATAATACGTAATTTCAATAGTATTAATTTCGTCAGTGACTCAAAGGTTTGTGCGAATCGTTTTGGAATCTACTGTCTTGTGCTTCTAGATATGGCCCTTCTGAACTGACCGTGCAATGAAATTTGTCGAGACCAACAACTGAATTAGAGATTGCAGGGTATGAATCAGTCAGTAAAACATAAGCGACCTCCGAAGCTACAAAGCAGCTGCAACCACTGCTTCACCACTTTTTGCCATTGTAGTCACTTGCAGCGTAGAAGCTATTCCTATAAATGCGGGCTATACTGGTTATTTCTGTATATAGGTGTATATGCTTGAAATAGATCAGGCCTGTTCAGAGCTCGAACTTTCGCTGGGCCTCGTGTGCAAGTGATTTGATTTCACGAGCTGGGGAGCGGACTAACGCGTGACACGCGCCACTTTTCTGCAAGGTGGAGGCTTTCCGCGAGAAATTATATAATTACACCTGAAAACGGAAGCCATAATTTTCTCTATTATTTCCTAATTTTTAGTATTTAGAACGCCAAAATCATCGCGAAAGTGATGTGAAATAATTTCATGAACGAAAATACAGTAAACCTTCGCTAATTAGAAGTAATTTGGGGGGGGGGGGTTGAAGTCATCCGAATTAACCGATGATCATCTGGCCGCGCCATAGCTCAAGCGGTTTGCCGCTGGCTTCCCACCACGGAGGCCCGGGTTCGATCCAGGGTCTGGTCGAGTGGGGTTTGTGGTGGACAAGTGGCGCTAGGGCAGGTTTTCCCCGAGTACTTCGGTTTCCCCTACCAATCTTCATTCCGCCAATTGTTCCACAATTACCCTCACCTATCATCTGGGGCTGGTACAGTAGGCCAGAAGTGACCGCAGTACAAGGGGCTTAGTCCCACCCCACTAGCAATTAAAAAAAATACAGTAAGAAGCAGCTCCTGCAGCTACGGCGAGTGGGAGACTCATAGTTCTGCATGCTCTATATACAATGTGTTGACGTTGCGTGGGCCATGACGTATGCACTGAGAAAACTCTCAAAATGTAAGCAAGTGACATATATGTATACTGGGTTTCTTACAGAGAAACTTACTTGCAGCAGGTAGTAGAAACCTCTAGCCCTATTGCTGTTTACAAGAGGCACGTAGACTGGGTCAACCCTTAGAAACCTGAAGCTCATTTAAATCATATTTGAAAATCCGGTTCCTCCTCACAGAAAACACACTGCCTGTCTATTGAAATACTAATCTGAATAAGCAACGATAAAATCCGAACGATCATCAGTGACGCCTGTTCAAGTGACCCGTGGGAATTGAGAGAAGCAACATGTATACCTTTTTTGTTCCCGGTCCAAATTACATTGTCAGCCCATCGGAACTCCCTGATTTAATCATCTTAACAACTGCAGAAGAAAGGTTTAATTTATTCACTTGGCATACTTCATTACCCAGTATCCTGTTCCAATCGTAACGGACGGACAGACGAGACAACGACGTGCGAAATATGATTGCCAGAGTCAAGGACTGGGATGAAACGTTGCGTAATTTGATTGAAAAGTAAAAGGAAGACTTCACAGTAAGAAGGCTCCCCCCCCCCCACACCAGTTAATTGCATGTAAATCGGCCGTGTCCAATAGCAAACCGAATTCGTTTGATCTCGTAATTTACTTTTTTCTGGTTACAGTGGCGGATTCAGTTGCAGGCAATGAAGCAGGGCGTGCAGTCTGATCTTACTTTCAATTTAACACAGAGTGACTACAGAAAGTATTTATTACATTGTAGCCTATACAGCACTATTTCCAGCAGGTAGAATTTGCTATGACGGCGTGTTTCCACATATGTATGCCGTCATCAGGTCCGGTTTATAGTCTACTTTTCTTACTTTGAAAAGAAATAATGTAGGCTTATGCGATCTCCAAGCAGTGTGCTGTGTATCCCCAGATAACTTTTGAATGGCTGAACCAATCCTTACGAAACTTGGTATGTATAATATGATACCTGAGTACCATCTCAACGGCATAATTCATAAATCCCTCCAATCAATATCTGTATCTGTATTGTTGCTACGCAACGGATCGGTAAAAACATTACCGCGGCAACAAATACACACGCAACAATAGAACTGTTGGGCGCGTCGTATTCTATGCCGTCAGTTTCGTATCAAAGGCAATTTGGCGATTACTTTCTCCTAGAACTTCAATATTGGTTAGAACTGTTGTGTACTTGGCGTAAATTTTCCCTATAAACCGAGTGAAACCCTGGCTTGTTATACACTGTAGTTTACTGAAATCTGTTTCATGAGGGTGAGACTGAGTCCACTTGGTACTGCAGCCACTGTTTGGCCTGTTGTACCAGCCCAAGTTGATAGATGATGATGATGATTCTGGAACAATCGGTGGAATGCGAATTTGCAAGGGAAACCAAAGTACAAACCTGCCCCAGTGTCACTTTGTCCGCTACAAATCCCAGATGACCTGACCCGGGCTCGAATCCGGGCCGTCCGGGTTTGGAACCCGGCATCTAACCGCCTGAGCTATGGCACGCCCCCCCCCCCGTGAGCAAATCCCAGTTTTAATTGATACTGGATGATGATAATTGACACGTTACCCGAATACCTGTGTGCGTTTCTGCTTGCACCTCGAGAGTGAATCACTAACTTCTTCAAAGAAAATGTGTAGAGAATACTTGCAACAAAGGCCATAATTTTTGCCCAATGCACGTTTTCCGTAAAGCTTACGGCTGTGAAAGAATTACACACCTGAGTTGTTAGAATATGCGTACATCAGTTAACAATTGTAAGTCCAGATACTTTCCTGAGCATTATTTTCAGGTAAAGTTAAACATGTCCCTGCGCTTAACTAATTAAGCACTACGCCATTAAGGCCTATGACATAGTGGAGGTCTAGATCCACGTTTTCTTGACCGATTTGCCCCTGGGAAAAAGTAGCCGGTACTAATTTGATAGGAGGCTGGATGGGCCCCAAACCGGTCTAGACGATGATGTGGAAAAAAAGGAAATTCTTGACTCCTACCGGGACTCGAACTGCGACCTCTGTGTCGTCCGGCCCGTAGCCAGTCGCTACTGACTGAGCCATCCCAGCTGCCGAACATTGTCTTCAGACATTTGTAATTTACTTTCTGCTCTCACAAGAAGAAACAACTTTTCACATCCATTCAAAATCACAAAATAAGTCGCATATGTTAATTTAACTTTATTGGAAAAGTAATAGCACAGGCGGTATAATGACGGGCTACGAGCTGGAGGCAGCGCAAATTGTTCTCTTCTCCAACTCATCCAGACCGACTCTGGGGCTCACCCAGCCTCGTATCCAATGGGTACCGATGGTTCTTTCCTAGGTGTAAAAGAGCGGGGGTGTGAAACTCACCTCCATCTATTACCGAGGTTAAGAACACTTGGCTCTATACCTCCACTCCCCCACAGATCTTCATGGCATAGTACCTGACTAGTTAGGCACAGAGATCACCTTACCTTTACCTTAACTGGAACTTCAAAACTGCATGTATGTCAGGCATAAGAACTGAGCATGACTCAGTGAAGGTGTGGCTGTGCACTCACCTGCGGGCAAGAGCAGCGAGCTCCAGCACCAGCGCAGATGTCCGCAGCCCCTCATGGTGCACCCATGGCCTCCCAGGATCTGCAGAAAAACCAAGCAAAACAACTTATTTCCTTCTGAAGAGTTTTTTTTAAAAAACATGTGCTTTGAAAAATAAATCTATAGATTCTTACAGCGGTGGATATCTTCTGGGATATAACGTCATATAGTCCGTTGAAAGTCAACCGACGTTTCGGAGGAACATTCTGCCTCCGTCTTCGACCCTGAAGGTGGGGGCGACGTGTTCCTCCGGGACGTTGGTTGACTTTCAAACGACTACACGGCGTCACATCTCAGAAGCTGGGACTCTGCAAATATAGTTCATATTTTCGCCTTGGCTTGCCCATAAATTCCTACATCCCAATTTCTTACCCAAATTTTAAACAAAACCGCCTTCCTTAACCAATGGGAGCCAGATATTGCATTGCTAAAGAGCAGCGAATTATTAGCTGGTGTCTGAGAATATGTCGTATTTGTCC
Source organism: Cryptotermes secundus (assembly GCF_002891405.2). Taxonomy (NCBI): domain Eukaryota; kingdom Metazoa; phylum Arthropoda; class Insecta; order Blattodea; family Kalotermitidae; genus Cryptotermes; species Cryptotermes secundus. Next base: position 113,495 of record NW_019721772.1, on the reverse strand, counting down.
ATACAACAGCTGTTGTTGGAAAATTATAGTCTAACATTTCGTCGCGCATGAAAGTATATGATGCCGGTCTGTTTAGAATCTCTTGTCTTGTTCTCGTCTCCTAGCCAGAAATCAAAAGACTGAAACATTTTACTTTCTGCTCTGTATGCTTTCGAAAATTGGTACGACTTTCTAAGGAAAGGAAGGGAAAGGGCAGGAAAGGACACATACTGAGTCTCAGTGGGAGCTAGTGTTTTTTATATATGTATATTTGTTAGCAATCAGAATTAAAAACATTCTTTAAGCTAATTTGCTAATTTAAACACCGTCCTCGTGTGCTTATTGTGTCATGATGAGGGTTCCTCCAATGAGAGATCCTCTTCAGCCATCAAGTATATCTGCTGGCCATAATTTCTTTAGCCTTCTTCGTTGTTGCTGTTCCAGTAGGGGCTGCAGTAATGTATTGCTATGGTGTCCTAGTTTATCATGATGTTTTATGCTTTTTTCTTGGATGACTTCTTTGATGAATGGTACATTGAGATCGTCATGTAGGGTCTGATTAGTCACATTCCAAGGTGCATTTGTGATCATCCGCACTATTTTGGACTGCCTTCGTTGCATTATGGCTATGTTCGATTTACTGGGGCATCCCCATAGTTCGATTCCATAGGTCCAAATGGGCTTTATGATTGTCTTGTAAAGAAGTACTTTACTATCTAGCGATGTGCTAGATTTACTTCCAATGATCCAATGTATGTCTTTTACTTCTAGGTCTACCTGTTTTCTTTTTTGGCTATATGCTCCTTCCAAGGAAGCCTGGAATCCAGGTGGAGTCCAAGATACTTAACTGTTAATGACTGTGGAATTACAGTGTTATTTACATGTACGGCTGGGCACTGCTCTTTTTTCATTGTGAAGGTGACTTGGGAGCAAGTGTTGACGATTATATCTGAACCGAAAAGGCAGGCTGAAGGGAAATTCATTTTTTGTACTTTTCTGCATACAATGTTAGGGTGATTAAGTAGAGACCGGCCATGTAGCACGCTTGGGAGAGACGAGAAATGCGTACAAAATCTGAATGGATCTTAGGAGACATGGAAAACAGAATAATGATATTAAAGGTAAAAGATAAAGTTGTCCCTGTGCTCAACGAATTTAAGCATTACGCCATTCCTGTCCATACCCCAATATCCTGCATATTTGATTTCCGTCTTAATATTATTGTGTAGAAAATGTTGGTCTATACAATAATATTAAAACGGAAATCAAATATGCAGGATATTGGGGTAGGGACCGGAACAGCCATAGTCACTTCACTGATGTGATCTCATTAAAACTAGAATGCACTTGAGGATTCCATAATGGGCCGGGCTATTATCGGCTTTCGAGCAAAGTCTCTGCTTTATGAAATTTGTACAGACGAATGCTCTGAAAGTCTCCAGATTTTTGTTACGAGCTTCTTGTACGGAAAGTTTTGTTTGACTGATACAACCAGTTTATTCGCTGTTAAGGAATCCTGAGCTATTCAGCGTAGTTCCAGAAGTCTCGGAGCGGAACGCTGTGTATTGATTAATCTGTTGGAACGCAGTGCCAGATTTAGCTGTGAAAACATTTGTTCTCCAGAAAGAGTTGGAAGCTAGTCTCACTTTAATTACATTCAAGCCAGGCGGCCTTCACGGTCCGGTTGCGTGTCAGCTGCTCCGTCGCGGCTGGCAATAGTGACCAGGGTTCAGTATGTCCCGCTTTCGAATTTCGAGGCCTAAAGACGGGAAAATTTTGTTGGTTTCTCAGTCCGCAAAAACAGGTTTTCCTAAATGATATTGATGAGATGCTGTGCTCTTATCTCGGCCGTGTCGCCGGCCGTGATGATTGAGATTTTTCGTGGTTTTCATCATGTAACTTCCAGGAATTTGACTCAGTTAAGCCACGACCGTCATTCCTAATCCATCTACCACCCGACGCTATGCATTCTCCACAGTGAAACACTCGTCGCTCCTGCATACAATTTCTGACTGCTCACCCTCTAGTTGGACGTTTTACAACCCTTATTGGAAGAACAAGCAGCCAAACGAAAGCTACTCCCCACAACTGTGGGGATGTAATGGGATGTAATGCCATAAGATCTGGAGTTTCGGATGGACATATCACCTTCATCTTTAGGGTGGAAAGAGAAGCCACACAAACATACAGAAACCAGAATAAAACAGAGCAGAAATGACATTTTCCCCCGAAAATTCAGTTGACTATCACGGGAGTAAACTTTTTGTAATCCAGAAGAGAGAGCTCTTCGCTCCTTTATGAGAAGTTAAGGTTATAAATCACGTCTTTTATAAGACGTAATCATGTCTGGAGAATGGAGTAGGCCTTGGAGACACGAATTCAATTTATACTATGGATTTAGGAACCGCAACGTAAAATACAAATATTTACGAATATTAAAAATCTTCAGAAGGGATATTTGCATATTCACCAGCTTGAACAGTTCCACGAACAAAGTGAAAGAATGCCGCACCTTACATTTTATGTCCACAACTCGTCAGTGGAGAAATGCGTGATTGCTCGTGATGAAGTTAGGCACTGCTCAATTTACGTATTTAAGTAAGCCTGTTTGCCGAAGGTTCCTGTGGACCTCTGTATATTCAACGTATAGTTTCGTAATTCATATAAACATTGTAATAATTCTCATTAACATTAACAAAAAAATATACACATTTTAATAGAAATTTTTTTCTTAATTCGCTTAGTGGGGGGTGGAGTCCAACTGAGTCCACTCGGCACGCCGGCCACTGATTGGCCTATTAATAGAAGTTACCTGCACGGTAAGGCCACGCCATAGCTCAAGCGGTTAGCCGCTGGCTTCCCACCGCAGCGGCCCAGGTTAGATCCCGGGTCTGGTCAAGTAGGATTTGTGGTGGACAAAGTGGCGCTGGGGCGGGTTTTCTCCGAGTACTTCGGTTTCCCCTGCCAATCTTCATTCCACCAAATTCTCCATCATCATCATAATCACCCGGGGCAGTCTACAATAGGCCAATCAGTGGCCGCCGTGCCGAGTGGACCCAGTTCGACTCCACCCCACCCCCCTAAGCGAATTAATTACCTTCGCGGTAGCTTAGGTTGGTTGACGCACTGTGTTACAAGCCGGAAGGTCGCGAGTTCGGTTCCCGATGAGGTCATTGGATTTTTCTATTCACCTAGTCCTTCCAGGGTCGATTCAGCAGCTAACAGAAATAAATCTGGAATCTTCCGGGGATAAAGGGAGGTCAGCGCATAAGGCTGACAAACTCACCGCCATTTGTGAGCCGACTGTCTAGAAAATGTGGGAGCCTCGACGTCTCACAACGCTATGGGCCTCCACGGCCTGTTACAGGAATATCTATACTATTTTGAATTGTTTCATTTTTGGTCCGTTACACTATCAATCACAAAGTTAATAGAAAGTCCGTCGAATTTAACAATTTGTAGGTCACTTCTTTATCACATCTGCCTTACATGTTTCGGTTTAAATACAACCATCATCAGAGGCACATAGTACAATCATGAAAACACTGTTGTTGTTTAAGATGTACACAGTTATGTTTGCTGCGTGGACGCTGCTACAATATGTCGACGTGTAAAAGCACAACACTTGCTAGGATTGTTGAATGCACTACCAATTNTCTCACTTTCCATCCGAAACTGTTTTTAAGTTAAAACGCTAATGTTAAAATATTTAAAATATTTAAAACATTTGATGTAAAATGCTAAGCTCCTCCTTGTTAATTCATCCCGAAGATGGGAGATGTCAGTTTGAGGTTGTATGGCTTATGGTTAGATGTTTCACACAACACACAGCACATAGGTTAACACCACATATACACGGTGCCAAATCCCAGAAGACTGCTTTCTTCATGTAAGGCAGAAGTGATAAAGAAGTGACCTACAAATTGTTACACTCGACGGACTTTCTATTAACTTTGTGAATATCTATACCTTTATCTGCGGGCACAACCACATTTAACCGAAATATAATGTACTCTTATGGTGTATATTGTGTGCCATTCGCTCAGGATATGAATGTTAGAGCCACCTTAGCGACTGGTGTATATATATGTTTAAGGACCCCTCTTCATAAGAAAAAAAACTAAAGAACGAACTCGTGGCGTGAGTCCGCAAGCGAGTTATACCGACCGAGCGACCGCCGCTTGTCGGCGCAATGCCCCTCTTCATATGCAGTCATTAAACAAGTTACCTTCTTAAGCACAAACAACGGGCAACAACGAATTCTCCTGCAATTCTTTCGAGGTAAGGACAGTGGAATGTCGAGGGTGTGGCTTCCGTAACACAATCCTACCTGTTTCAGATACTCACTGCGTTGTATTCTGGTGCGTTCCGTGCATCTAGCACTTCCATGCGTGACAGACGCTATCCTTCAACAAGGACATGACCACATTAAATAACAGTTCAGCCATTTATATGACGAAAACTTTCTATAACGTATTATATCTTCTGGAATATAACGCCGTGTAGTCGGGTGAAAGTAAAACAATATTCCGGATTATCACATCTTCGTTTATGCTTCAACTCTCGAAATTGAAGCGATATATTGCGAAACGTCGGCATCCACCGGCGTCCACTAGTTTGTATCGCAGAAGAGATAACTTCACTGTTGCCGCTATGAGAACCTCAAATCCAGCACGTTCTATAAACTGTCCAGCTGGTTGCGGTTACAGAATGTCGGGACTTACTCTGGAGCTGGTAGCCAGTGTGCTCACAGTCTGCATATCTTCGCTTTCTGCTCTACTGACTCCACGGAGCTGAGCCCTTCTTGGGAATCCGGCAGTTGAGCAGCTACTCCAGAACTTCCCAAAATGTCATGGAACCTGAAGCTTCATTACCGTATTCACAACAGCCCTACACTGATCCCTAGCCTGAGCCAGGTCAATCGAGTCTGTCATATCTCTCCAAGATCCAGTTTAATATCAGCCACCCCCCTTGGCCTTGGTCTATCTAGTGGTCTCTTTCCTTCTGGTTTTCCCACCAATATCTTATATGCATTCCAGTTCTCCCCCATGCATGCCACATGCCCTGCCCATCTCATCCTCCTTGACTTCATCGTTGTAATTATGCTTGGAGAAGAATACAAGTTATGAGGCTCCACATTATGCAGTTTTCTCCAACCTCCTGTCACTTAATCTCTCTTCGGTCAAAATATTCTTCTCAAACGCCCTCAGTCTATGTTCCTTCCTTAATGTCAGAGACCAAGTTTCACACCCATATACGTAGAACCACAGGCAAAATTATAGATTTGTAAGTATCCCATTGCTCACAACACTTTAGTCAGATTGTTTCAGTAATCCTTTATTTTCAAGTTAATCTTGATTTCCAATGTGTTTTTCTATTGCTAGTGGGGTGGGACTAAGTCCTTGTACTGCGGCCACTTCTGGCCTATTGTACCAGCCCCAGATGATAGGTGAGTGTGATTGTGAAGCAATTGGTGGAGTGAAGATTTGCAGGGGAAACCGAAGTACTCGGAGAAAACCTGCCCCAGCGCTACTTTGTCCACCACAAATCCCACTTGACCAGTCACAGGATGGAACCCGGGCCGCCGCGGTGGGAAGCCAGCGACTAACTGCTTGAGCTATGGCGCGGCCTTCCACAATGGTTAGAATTCACACAACCGATACATGATCCTTGTTACAGGCTACATTTTCGTTCACTCAGATGTGATAGCTATGCCTGCACCGAAAGAATATATACACAGAGAAACACATACGTACCGACATTGTCTTTGCACAGACCACAGGGCTGTTCCCCTTCGTCCCATTTCTGGAGCACTGCTTAAGCAAGCAGACTGCCGTGGAGCCACGCACTAGCGTGAGGCTATAAATACCCTTGGGTTGAGGAGATACTTAGAAGAAACGCCCTCCCACCCCGCCCCTGATCGTGTCATATGCCAGTTTTTGGTCCCAAAAGGGTGAATGGAGTTATTTTGGTTGGCCCTTTCCTTCCAGGCAATGCCGTTAGCCTCTTTCGTTTAAACTGAGCAGCTGTATCTTACGTCTCTTTGTTCTATATGTGCTCAAGGAACCTTCGCAATCGGAAGGTACCAGGGGAGGTAAATATCTGGCCTTTTGCCGTAACCAGCCCTTGCATCGAGCGCAATGCATACGAAAATAATAGGCTTTAACGCTCATTGTGCGAAACATAAAAAATCAATTAAATATTTAGACGATTTACCAAAAAAGATGTTAAGCATAATTGTATGGAATGCATCAAGAGAAATATCTTATGTAATAATTGCTTTTCTACTTTGCTTTGGAATATGCGGTTGTGTGAATCTACTGGGAGAAAACATGGGTACCATAAACAAGAACACACAAACTTTAATTGACTCCAGTAAGGAGGTTGGTCTAGAAGTATACACAGAGACAACTAGGCATATGTTGCTGTCTCGTGACCAAAATGCAGGGCAAAATCATGACATAAAGGTAGCAAACAGATCCTTTGAAAGTGTGGCACATTTCAAGTGTTGGGAACGACAGTAACAAATCAAAATTTGATTCAGGAGGAAATTAAGAGGCGATTGAACTCGGGTAATGCTTGCTACCATTCAGTCCAGAACCTTTTGTCTTCTCGTCTGCTGTAAAAGTAAAGCTATCCCTGTACCAGGCCGTGAAGGCCCATAGGGTTGTGAGACGTTGAGGGTTCCACATTATCTAGATAATCGGCTCACAGATGGCGGTAAGGTTGTCAGCCTTACGCGCCGGCCGCGCTTTACTCCCCAGGAAAATTATTTAATCAATTCCTGGTACTCATTTCTGTTAGAGGCTGAGTAAACCCCAGGGCCTAGTGCGGCTGGAAGGATTAGGTCAACTGAAAAAAATCCAATGACCTCATCGGGATTTGAACCCGCGACCTTCCGGCTTGTAGCGTAGCACCTCAACCATTACGCTACCGCGTGCCCCTCGTCTGCCGTCTAACAACGCAAAAATTAGAATATACAAAATTATAATTTTACCTGTGGGTCTGTATTGGTGTGAAACTTTGTCTCTGACATTAAGGGAAGAATAAAGACTGAGGGTATTTGAGAACAGGGTGTTCAGGAGAATATTTGGACTGAAGAGGGTTGAAGTGACAGGAGGCTGGAGGAAACCGCATAATGAGGAGCTTCATAACTTGTACTCTTCTCCAAGCATACTTAGAACAATAAAGCCAAGGAGGATGAGATGGGCAAGGCATGTAACACGCATGGAACGAAGAGGAATATGTATAGGATATTGGTGGGATAGCCAAGAGGAAAGAAACCGCTAGGAAGACCAAAACGTTTGTTGGTGGATAATATTAAAATTGATCTTACAGTAATAGGATGGGGTGGTATGGGCTGAAGTGGTGTGGGCGCGATACAGAGCAGTGGAGCACTCTTGTGAACACGGTAATGAACCTACGCTTTCCATGAGAACTTCGAAAGTTCTTGAGTAGCTGCACACCTGGCGGCTTCTCAAGAAGGGCTCAGCTCCATGAAGCTAGTTTTCTTTATTGCTATTGGGGTGGGACTAAGTCCCTTGTGCTGAGGCAACTTCTGGCCTATTGTACCAGCGATGATAGGTGAGGGTGATTCTGGAGCAATTGGTGGAATGAAGATTGGCAGGAGAAACCGAAGTACTCTCGAGAAAATCTGCCTCGGTGCCACTTTGTCCACCACAAATCCCACTTGACCAGACCCGGGATCGAACCCGGGCCGCCGAGGTGGGAAGCCAGCGACTAACCGCTTGAGCTATGGCGCGGCCCATGAAGCTAGTTAGTTACTCTGTTCCGAGAAGTGCCGTACGATCTTTCCCTTAGTCATCCAACGTGTCGAAATCCTGCGGCCTGTCCTGTTGTGGTGCTTTCACAGAAAATGTTCATGTCATTGAGGTTTCAACGCTTCTATTTCTTCTTCTGAATTGGAAATTCCCAGTTGCGTGCGTATTGTATTGCTCTATACGTGAGCATAGACCCCGTGTCCGGCTGGCCGTAGAAATTTAATTTCTGCTGTTTTTTTCCGCATTGTATGAACCCTATTTAGTGCCCAGTTGTAAAAATTTAATGAAATGGAATTCGAAACGCCAGTAAGGACGCTAAAACAAATGACTTCGGTAACTTTAGCCATCGCCATGGCAACGGACATATGCCTGGAGATCTGCACCTGAGGCTGAATGATTGGTTGTCTGCTCCGTCGACAAGAGTGATAACTTTTATCGCTCTTAATCCCATGTTCTGATGTCACGCTACCCCCTCCTGAATAGACGCACATTAACAAATACAAGCTCTACAGTGATATTTTGTTTGTCTTAATTGGCATTAATTGTCTCATTCAGTTTTCCAGTTATCTGTGGTCTAAGTTTTTTGTCTCTTAGTCCTACCTTTTGCTTCACTAGTCCGGATTATCGGGGGTTTACTATAACTAGATCCTGTTTTCAGTAAGTTTCCGGTGGGTAATTCGAACAGAATTGCAGATTGCCTACGCAGGTAAAGGTTTGTTCACCCCCGTGCCTACTTACTATATTTACCCACTCCGGTGTAATGCGGGTTTATAAGCTGAAGTTGCAGGAAGCCTCTCCCCTGCACTAGACTTACAGGTGAGCTTTGTTAGTGGCGAGCGTAACTGGCCAGCGGTCGGTATGTGGGGCGTGCACTGGCTTCTAATCCCGCGCCAACGCAGCAAGCATTACACAGTTCATTATGTCTGAGCTGGAGCTACTTCCGGGTTCCCAGTTTCGCGCTTTCCAACAGAAGGTAATGTTTTCCCTGTGCTTAATGGGGATGTGGAGGTAAGTGGTCAGCTTCACGCCTCGGCCACTTTACCCCCAAGATAGAAGCCCCCAGATCTACTGAATAGGAGGCTGGGTGAGCCCCAAAGTCGGGTCTTGACGTTGCAGAGAAGAGAAAAATCTTGATCCTACTGAGTGGAGTGAAGCCATTTTATTATTAATAATAATAATAGTAATTGTGAGTACAAGTCCCAGGCTGTCGTGCACACAGTAAAGAGAGAACACCCGAAGATTGGACTGCATTTACTCAGTACTCATACGAGCGGGTACGGTGGCCATGGCTGTTAAAGCGACATGGAAACTTTGTTGTAGGGTTTTTATATGCAAGTCATATCCTAATTCCAGAAATCTTCTCTATAGTTGCGCCCTTTTTCACGCTTATGTATTAGGCCTTCTGCCGCCTTCCATTTCATAATTAGTTTCAACAGATATGAATTTTTCTTATATATTTCGTAAGGTTCCTTGGACAGCTGATGGGCCCATCGTAAGGCCTCCCTGTTTACACAGGAGAACACACACACACACACACACAGAAACCGCGGGCATACATTCATGCTCCGAGTGGGATTCAAACCCATTTTGCTACAGTTACTGATCCAAAGAAATTACGCAGCTTAGACAGCGGGTCACCGAGATCAGCTTTAAACAAAATTTTATGTTAGCCAAATTTAATTTCTAAATTTCAGCGGCATTCCTTGCTCATAAGTTTAGCTGGTATGTATTGCGACATTTACAAAGAAAAGAACGGGCACTTTTGGTACTGTTTCATTCAATCTCTGGGCTCGTTACTAGGCGACCGTAATCGGCTGTTATAAAGCAAAAATGATGTACGTGCAAATTTTTTGTTGTTGCTTGGCAAGCGTCTAGTTTATAAAGAGATTGCTTTGCTGCGTCACAGAGATACAGAATAGGTTCGTGTGTTCATAAGGATGTCATAGTAATAAAGAAATTTCTTCTTATTCCTCGAAAGATTACGTTCTCTGGCCTGCTCCCATTCAGAATTGATTCTGAAATTATAAATTTTGTAGACAGTTGGTGGGGACTCCTTGGATGGGGATCAGCCCGTCACAAGATTAAGCAATTTTATTTATCCTTCAAGTTCACTTCATGTTAAGAGGAACGTCACACAACGCTGGCGGGGGGGGGGNNNGGGGGGGGGGCGGAGACTGGCTACATTAACTGACGCTTTTCGTGGGTTTCCACAGTTCTGCGAAGTGAATTCCGCACTGCCGCTACCTTTCTCATCCTCTCCAATTCATTATTCGCTATCATCAAATAATTTTTCGTCATGATCTGAACTCGTTAAATAACTGCAATCCGTAAATGAGAGTGCCCCCGGACGAAGACCGGGTATTTCGCCTGTACTTGTACTGCCTGCTTCTCTGTATGGCGAACACACTGTTATGCTGCAGGTCTGCTAGATACTGTTGCACGAGACAGTTGATTGGGTTTGATGGAAAAACAGAACAAGCTTGGTTCAAATAAAGCGATTCAAGTATACAAAGGCTGACTCCGCTGACAGAGGCTCGAGGAGATCAACTGGCTTTGACTCACAACACAAGGAGCTCCTGTTTCGATACGATGGATTTCGTTTCGATGCTCAACTCTTCATTTATTTTATTTTCTCTGAGGTTGGGNNNNGTAAGTTACTGCGCTTTCAGCACCCAGTACGTAGACGGTATAATGTCCTGTAGAAAGACGGGCAATAAATCCGGAATTAGAAGTAAGCCGTAGTGGCCCAATCTATGTACTATCCCATCATTAGCAGGTGGCTCTGAGAAAACCCACGAACATCCTTAGTCAGGAGAGCGGATGGTCCGGCCGAGTGTTGCAGTTGTTACTGAAAAGGAATTTGCCGCAACTGAAACCAAAATACCAAAATGTGAAGGCGTAGCACTTGAGGACCTCATTGCTAATATCGCCTCTACTGCCAGCCTCCCACTTACGCCTTACAGCCTCTCCTCTTCACCTCCAACTCGTTCTTAGGAGAGTGTCTCCGATCCCCAACAGAAGTTTCGCCGTTTCCGTGTAGAGGCAGTTTGTATTACCTCGTAAACCCAATCATGTATGTCAACATGTTATCAAGGAAACGCTTGAAGTATGACAAGCAAGGGCGGAACCGCATAGAAAACCATTTTTTTATCCTATAACCTTTATTTACCTTCATTTATCAATCGGTCTAGTACTCCATGTCACCTGCATCTGAGTATAGTACGTGGTTTTAGTTAGGCCCTCAGTGCATTTCGAAATATCCTAATGGAGCCATCTTGCCATTCTATCGTCCAGGTCCAGTATGAGGATTAGCACTTCTAGACTTATCCCGGTTATTCCTTGTAGGGAAACTCTGGGATGAAAACTTGAAGTAGGCCGTGACCGGGTTCTGCCAGTTACTATACAGTAAACCCTCTCTAATCCGCAGTAAATGAGGGGGAGGGGAAGTAATCGGATAGATTAAGCGATAATCCGGACTGGTGAAACAAAAGGTAGCCCTAAAAGACAAAAAAAAAATAGAACACAAAGAAATTGAAAATTGATTATACAGTTAATGCTGATTAAAATAAAAATAAAATATCACTGTAGAGCCCTTATTCACTCACTCATTCATGGAGCTGAGCCCTTCTTGAGAAGCCGCCAATTCTGCAGCTGCTCAAGAACTTCCCAGCATTTGATGGAACCTGAAGGTTCATTACCGTGTTCACAAGAGCTGATCCCTATCCTGAGCCAGATAAATCCAATCCACACTATCACATCCTATTTCTCTAACATACTTCTAACATTCCAAGTACTAAATCTCAGGTCCATTTTCTTTCGTTAAGTCGTTTATCCACAGAATATGTCCAGGTCTGAGCTTCTTGTGATCTTTCGTAACAAGCTTATTTTTTACGGTGAGGAGTTGTTAGCCCCACGTCCAACACTCAAGCTGGAGGACCACCCCTCGTTGACTGTCCGCGACTGCTTATCCAATATATTCGCAGCTCCCCTCCATATCTGGAGGCCGTCTCCTCCGCGCCACGCCGTGTTGACAGGTGACCCACCTGACGTGGAGACCCTTTATTTCCAAACTATAAAAAGACAATACATTCATTCGTCGAAGAAGACTCGGAAGTTGTACTTGTTTTTGAACGTAATGATGCAGGTTTGAAGAAACTGTCAAGTTTTGTCTGAACAGACAAGTGACTCATCTGCCTTAACCAAATATCAAGGCGTCTTTTAAAGTATATACTAGTATGATCGCCTATTGTCTGTCTAAAACTTCTTTGAAGGGTAAGTCATACCTCGATTAGGCAGTTTTACGGAAGAAACGGGACTATTGTTCCTGTCGTAAGCTGAAAATAGTATGTAATAACTTTCTTACGACGTAACGACCACGTCACACTAAGGTTAGGACGCATGGACTGAGCATGAGTATCGCACAAAGCCATTTGTAAATATGCGCTAAATGAACGAATGAGACCTGGTTTAATGTAATGGCCCCGCGGTGCGATGGGTATTGATCACGCCTGGATTTACATGGGAAGTTGTGACGTGGTCTTAATTTCTGTTATTCTTTCCGTACTGCAGAGTTCCCTGGCGGTGACCCGAGTAAATCGCTACAGCAGCTGCCACTGCAATCTTGATACTAATTGGCGTGATAGGCTTAAATTTGTTTGGGAACGGAACTGGATGCAGACCAATCCCTTACAGACCATTCGTAATTGTGTGATTCGTACAATGAACAGCAACTGTTTACCTGTTCTTCTAACTAAAAGCTATCCATATAACAGGCCGTGGAGGCCCATAGAGTTCTGAGACGTCGAGGCTCCCATATTTTCTAGATAATCGGCTCACAGGTGGCGGTGAGGTTGTCAGCCTTATGCGCACGCCGCCCCAGGAAAATTCTTGCTACTTATTTCTGTTAGAGGCTGAGTCCACCCCAGGGCCATAATGCGGCTGGAAGGATTACGTGAATTGAAAATTTCAGTGACCTCATCGGGAATCGAACCCGCGACCTTCCAGCTCAACCAACTGGGCTGCCGAGTGCCCCCAGAGTCAAAGCCAGAGTTATAGTAAGACCGACGTCCTGTCGGCCAGTGTATCTCGGTTGAGGTTTCGTCGATGTGACCCGTTCCTCTAAGTACTATATAAAAATTCAGTTCGTACCTCACTGCTGCAAGGAACAACCAGTTAACGCTAGTTAGGGAAACAGTCGGTTTCTGTTGCGAGAACAATACGGAACACACAGACACGCTCTACGGGCAGAATGCAGAGTTTTATTATGTTAAAACAGGTGGTCATACTGTAAACACTGGGCTTTAGAGGGCTAACACATAGTTTATACTAGCCTCACTCTGCAAAGGTTAATTTGATTGTACATAATTTTTCCTTGGAAGCTAAACACAGAGAAGAGGAATAAGGCGTCGTATTGCAGACTTTATATACGGCCGTCTTGAGCCTCCACGAATTATTTTTGCTTTCACGCACAAGCAGTATATAAGAGGAAGTACTGTGGTCACGAAGAAACCTGTCTCAGGATTTTAAGGGATTTACACTTTCTTCTTAGAAGACCCTGAGCAAGAAAAATTTGTTTCTTAGGATGCCATCTCTCTGCCAATCTGTATGTAAGGATGTGATCCTAGCTGGCACCTGACCGGTTAGGCGGACTGAGTCCATATTCGTTGTTCAACAGTTCGTTCATTTCAGGTCATGGCCCGATGAATGTGAACATTTTTTCCCTTGGCACTACAGCCCCAGTGGGCCTAGGCCTACCCCCATGAACTTCTCCGTTCACTTTCGGTTTTTCTAGATCTTAGACATACGGTAGGACTCCTTGGGCGGGTGATCAGCTCATCGCAAGGCCTCTACCTGTACACAAACACAGAAAAACTCACACACACAAACTAAACATCCATGCCCTGAGTGGGATTCGAACCCACGATCCCGGCTTCCGAGCGAGCGAAGACAGTGCATGCCTTAGACCGCTCGGCTACCGTGATCGGCGAATATGAACATTATACACCCAAAAATACGGGTCCCTTCAAATAGGCTCCTAAAAGCAAAATGTCGATTTTCTCGAAAATTACCCTTGTTATTTGATTAAAATTCGGCAATTTATGGAGGCCATCCTCTTAGGAGAACTGTAAAGAACATGTAAAGTTATCCCTGTGATTAACTAATTAAGCACTACGCCATGAAGGCGTATGGGGGAGTGGATGTATAAATCCACACTTTCTGGGCCTCGACGACAGAGGGAGGTGAGTGGTCAGCTTCACGCCCGTGCCGCTTTACCCCCGGGAAAAATCCAGTACCAATTGGATTGGAAATTTGGTGGACCCCAGAGCCGGTCTGGACGACACGGAGAAATGAAAATTCTTGCCCCCAACGGTCGCCCTTGGTCGTCCAGCCCGTAGCCAGTCCCTATCCCGACCCTTGGCCTAGGAGAACTGTATGCGTAGTGAGACCAAACTCGAAATGTCGGTATTACTGAAACCGGCTTTATCGGTCTGTCATTATTACTCGGTATTCAATAACCAGTGATGGTTTACCGAGCAACAATAGATTTCGTTTCCAAGGTAACATAATAAAGGTCAGTCGTATAATAGCAAGTAATGAAAGTAGGCTTATACGATCTCCATGCTATCTGTGTGTCTCCCCGTACCAACTTTTGAATGGGTGAACCAATCTGTATGACACTTGGTATGTATATCATGACACCTGAGCCTATCTCAACGGCGTACTTCATAAATCCCTAACCCCTTATCATTGATAGGCAAACAGCTCGGTTAAAACGTTACCGCTGCAACAAATACACACGTAACAATGGAAGAATTGTTGGACGCTTCATTTTCTATGCGATCCGTGACGTATGAAGGAGAGTAGGCTGTGAGTTCTTACAGTGAAAGCCAGAAACAAGTGCTTGATGCTTGCGAGGAAACCTTTTGGAAAATAAAATTATGCTTTAGAGCAGAACATAGGAAATCGACCTGGTAGGATATGACGTGGACGAAACTGGCTGAGGACCTCGGCAGTGCCGGTTCTGTGGATTATTTTAATATTTTAATACGCTGTTGGCAGGCATAAAAATTGGCGTCGAATGGTAAGATGACAGAAGAATGATGAATTGGAAAGTATTTGGAAGGAAGAGATCGTGGCATGATCGACGTACTATCCAGATGCCTGTGAGGACTGAGGAAGACCACGATTGATCTCAGTGTAGCCGGTGTCCCGGCCGAAGAGCCGCCGAAAAAAGAAACGAAGGGGTTTGTCGGTACACAGAGCCATTCATTTAAGAGTTTTGGTACTAACGACCTTGAACTTCGGTTTGTTCTTATTCTACAGCCTGAAGCACGATTTCGAGCAGTATGTCTTACAGAGTCAGGATACGCTTCCGTTTTTCATATATTTATAATGTTCGTCATTTAGAAGGAATTTAACTGAATTTGGTTTGATGTTTACTAATTAATGAAGTTTACGGAACATGAAAGTTGAGCACGAATAATTGTACAACACCGCCATCGAATTGTATCCTAAATCACTTTAACTCACTTCGCATAGCCAAAACCGATTTTTCAGAAAACCGTGTTTTTATTCACAGTGGTTAGTCGTAGAAAAAATAGATAAAATATATTTATTAATTTCGGGGGGTGCAATTCGGAGAAAGTGTTTCCTTTTTCCAAGAGAGATTATTTCCGTATATTTTCCAAGTTAGCTTATTTTTTGAAACTGTTTTGTACCATCCTAAGTCGTGGTTTGTGTAACGCTTGGTGGTGGGCGGTTGGGTGGCTTGGTCATGAGAGAAGCCTCAGACTGGTGACCGAGTTGACTGTGGTGATGCATGCAGTTCGCTAGGCCAAACACGGAGCTAATCTCTCGGGTAATTTCAATTGTCCACAGAGGGTTTAAGCATTCATTTACAGGGGTCGTGGGTGGATGTGATCGCCAGCCCTCTGCCAGGTTTATTATTGTTGATAAGAGGCTACCCCAGGGATTAAGTAAACAGTTTATATCCCCCAGAAGCTGTGAACCGTCAACCAACAAGCAGCTGATCTGCTCCCCTGTGACTAAGCACCGTACCATCAGGCCCAGGCTCTGCGCATTTCAGGCGTCGGCACCAGATGGAGGCTGTCTTGCTAGGGTTAAAAATTCTCTGGCTTGCTTACTGAAGATTTGCTTAGCGACGCTGTATCTAGCTCAGCTTATAAAGCGTCGACTTGAAGGAAATGGCCTCCGCAACATGTTTCAAGACACCATCCCGACACGATTGTCTATGTTCCGTCCGTGAGTGGGACTCGAGTCGTCCCCTTCAGCCAGTTCGCTGGGTCAAGCTGACAGCATCTCAGTTTATATGATCATTGTGTCGAGCGGTGGGACGATAAGCAAATACTGAATTAAGAAATATGTGCGATGGAAGTGGCCGTGACCTAATTTTAGGTACCCTTGTGTCATTTCCGTGGAGGGGCTAGTGTTGTTCAGGGAAGCCCTTAATCAAAATGGCCCGTCTCTGCTCCGATATTTGAACTCGGGATCTGCTAAGCACTCGACCCTGATGTTTCCTCCCCTATCAGGCGTCTCGTGGGACTCAGGGCCGATCTGAGCAGAAAGCTGTAGAACGAACCCTCGACTCTGAATATGTTCAGGCCGATTCTAAAGCTATAAGCTCTAAATCTGCCTCTTGTCGCACTGGTCCTACTGCGCTGTTTGGGCTTTGATGCTTCAGGTCACGTGGTTACCATGTAATCATTCAGTCAATCTCCTTATTTCTTCCATTCATGATGTTAAGTTAAACTTTTTGTTACTTATTGAACCTCTATACATTTATAATGACTACTCTTCTCTTAGGTTGTGACGTAATTCAAGCAGTTGGCTGCCCGCTTCATACTGCGGATCCTGAGGCCCTGTCCAAGATGGCACACATTTTGCGTCCAGTGGACTGTCTCTGAAATTCTTATTGTAAAAAAAAAAGTAAAAAAGTAACGCTGTCCCTGTAACAGGCCGTGAAGGCCCATAGGGTTGTGAGATGTTGAGGGGCCTACATTATCTAGACAATCGGCTCCAAGATGCGGTAAGGTTGTCAGCCTTACGCGCCGGCCGCGCTTTACTCCCCAGGAAAATTATTTAATTAATTCCTTGTGCTCATTCTGTTAGAGGCTGAGTCGACCCCAGGGCCACAGTGCGGCCGGAAGGATTAGGTCAATTGAAAAAATCTAGTGATTTCATCGGTACTTGAACCCGCGACCTTCCGGCTTGTAGCATGGTGCCTGCGTGCCCCCTGAAATTCTTACTGTTCTAGGTACAAATGTAAAGCTGATTGTCACTCTGTGCCTACAGTTTCGCGGCTTGGTGTAGTCGTGTAAGTTGCAAACCTTACATAATAAAAAGTAACGATATCGCGCGCATTAGGTTGCAGAACAATAAGCGGAAAAAAACATCGCTCTGAAGATAAAACAAAGGCCACGTAGAGTGGGTCTTTGCGTCCTGTTGGCCGCTACCGTGTTGCTCTTTTCGATTCTAAAAAATGTACGTGCGCTACCCGTTCTTGTATTTCGCTGTGGAAGTTCTGAGGAAAGATAACATGTTCCTGGTGTCTTCTATATGACGTTGTCTGGTCTTATAGGTGGGTTACAATATTTCAGAGGAACGTACTGTTAGGATTAGACCCAGTTTGGGTTGGTGAATGGATTTATTGACCACTTATACACACGACTCGGAACTACAAGCAATTAGAGCGCCACCTTTAATCTCCACAATTCACAAATCATCACAGCACCCGTGAAGCATTTTCCCAGCCTGCTGTGTCTTCACTAACCCTTTCCTGGCAACGGCTTCTACAGCGGAAATTCCTCAGCTTCTGTGTTCACGTCTTTACAGTCCGGCGAATATCCCACAACTGAACTGTCAACTGAACCATAGCGCCATCTTTTCTCAGCCTCCCTTGCAGAACTCAACTATCAACTAACTGGGTCGCCCGAATTGTCTTCAAGATAACAACTTTGCGCGGACCGAGTAGAAAATACCTATTCCAACAGTAAATCTATTGTTGTAAAGGCATATTTACCGCGACTTCTGTTGTCTTGCTGTTTATTTCGACGTCCCTGCCTAGCAGTGGGTCCATACGCCACATTATTGTCTCCATCTTCATTTTATGAGTCCCTGAAAACAGAGGCAGAATGTTCCTCCGAATCATTGGTGTCCACCTAACAAAGTAGATGGTCTATATCTCATAGTGACACAATATTAATCTCCCGCCTTGCTTCTACGTACCCATGAAGGGGCTGTCAACGAAATAGTTGACTTTCTGTTTATTAGTGTGTTTCAGTAGTTTCTCTGTCCTTCCTCGCCTCGTTTCGGTGCTTAAGTCAACAGGGATTTTGGTTCATAAAATGGAAGCGTAAAAGGAAAGTCGGTACGGAGGATGTTATGTAATGCGAAGGTGGAAATTCTCCCATTGTCCTGTTGTCCATTCCAGACGTCACGGGAGTCTGCTGATTTAGACGTTAGGACGGGAGGACATGTACACTCAAACGGTAATACTCGTATACGCTTTTCTTCTTATTTCCTTATAAATGGATAGAGTAATCCAAGAAATTGTGACCTCAATACCTCACCGGACTTTTGACTAGGTATGTATTTATTTTTTACTTCCGTTGCCACGGACCCGTCTCTGCCATAGTAAAGTCTGATTAATTTTGATCATTGTATTTTATTTCTGTACCTTATCAACCCTTGTCATAGACTGCTCGTTGTCATAACAACGTGTAATTAATTTTGAGCCAATCCTGTGCGTTCTACTATATAGGTTAGAGGTACAACCCTGAGGCCAATTAATCGCCGTTTATTAAAGCGTACATTAAGAACTTAAGTTCCTGTTTATTTGGTATATAATTTTAGCACAAATACAAGGATGCTTCTAGGGTTGAAAATAATTTGGAAGTCACTTTCCGGCGCTACATGAATGTTGTGAGCATTGAACTTGGTTATGAACGGGAATGCCAGAACGCAAACGCACTGTGACAAGTGTATTGTACAATTTTCCCCTTTTGTGAACTTATTTATCTTCCCACTCTGCCTTCCACTGACGTTTTGTCATGTGTTCCCCCCAGAATAAAACTTAAAATCGCATAAAACAGCGGCTGTATTTCTCCTTTATCGTTGCCGAGAAATAATAATAATAAAAAAGTCACAAGTTATTCAAGCGTTTGCACATCTCCTGGCTGACCTCATTACAATCAGAGGTCTATGAACCCTCCCGACTAGCATTCGGATTTGCAGGATGAGACGAAAATGAACCCATAATGACGAGGTCCGGAACCTTTTATAGTATTTTTATGGAATGAAATATTAGCGGTTTGCATTGAAGGATGTCACACTTATTTTAAGTTTTGACTTAATGCAATCACAACTTTATGTGAATATCGTAAAAAACGCCCTTAACTCTGTAAGTAAATAGAAAACAGATTTATATGAAAAATATATGCGTAACATCCATATCACTATAATCTACAACTTTTGCATAAAGGGTTTTCAGTCAGAAATATATTAAACAAATTGTGAAGCAAAATAATTTATGCAGCTTCGCAATATGCTGTATGAACTTCGATAATATTTATACATTTATACCCAGAATTTCAATGCCCGTGAGGCATTAACGGATTAGAGTACGCCCACTTTAGTTACAGTCCAGAATGTCACGTACCTTATTTACTCTTTTAGTTAAATCTTTTTCATATAAGCGACGGGTCACGCAATATAATCTGAAAGAGAGTAACCAGTTGGGCAACTTACGCATTGAGAATCCGGAGTAACTGTGGCGGGGGGGGGGAGATCGTCCGGATTAAGCAATAGTCACGATTAGTGAAGCAAACGGTAGCCCTAAGACAAAATAAAACTTCGAACGCGAATAATTGGGAAATTTAATGACATAAGTGATGTGGCTGAAGCTTAGATAACAAAATATCACTGCAGAGCTTTATTTAAAACTGCAAAAAGTGGGCACGATTTATTCATCGGCAGAAGACTCGGAAGCTGTACATGTTTCTGTACGTAATGGTACAGGCCTGAAGAAACTGTCCAGTTGTGTCTGCACAGGCAAGTGACTCGGAAGCTGTACATGCCTCTGAACGTAATGGTGCAGGCCTGAAGAAACTGTCCAGTTGTGTCTGCACAGGCAAGTGACTCGGAAGCTGTACATGTTTCTGTACGTAATGGTGCAGGCCTGAAGAAACTGTCCAGTTGTGTCTGCACAGGCAAGTGACTCGGAAGCTGTACTTGTTTCTGA
>NW_019721772.1:85123-93386 GCF_002891405.2 Cryptotermes secundus | reverse complement strand
ACGTAGTGGTGCAGGCCTGAAGAAACTGTCCAGTTGTGTCTGCACAGGCAAGTGACTCGGAAGCTGTACATGTTTCTGAACGTAATGGTGCAGGCCTGAAGAAACTGTCCAGTTGTGTCTGCACAGGCAAGTGACTCTGAAGCTGTACATGTTTCTGAACGTAATGGTGCAGGCCTGAAGAAACTGTCCAGTTGTGTCTGCACAGGCAAGTGACTCTGAAGCTGTACATGTTTCTGAACGTAATGGTGCAGGCCTGAAGAAACTGTCCAGTTGTGTCTGCACAGACAAGTGACTTAGCTGCCTTCCTGAATGCCATGTCTTTGAAAGAATATACTCAGTTGTGAACAGCATTTCTCATATTTCGATCCGGATTAACTGTAATCAGATTAGCTAGAGTTTACTGTAATATGAACATCGATATTAAGACAAACAGAAAGTGCTTTTACGTACTGGATTCAACTGGCTCGTGTTTGTGCCCAGAGGCGGGCTTTGATAAACGTGACAATGAAATCCACAGAAGTCAAAGAACTTCTTGATTATCTGAGCGACTATTAGGTTCTCAGTAAGGAGTGTGTTCATGGATTTTATTAGTTCAGCTGCAGAATGCTTCGAAGAGTTGTTTTATCTGTCGTCCCGTGCATGAGACTTTCGGTGGTGAAATGTGATACCATCCTCGACATCTTACTCCGATAAATGGAAACGACTGAAAAGCCATCACAACAACAAAGGCAGTTCTCGCGCCATCAAGTTATACTGGATGGCTTAATGTTGAAAGTGACTGCTTTGTCTGCTGTTGTCGGACCGCGCAGTGAAGAGCTCCATGTATGGTTAACAACATGTTCCCTCGGTAAGATAT
The DNA here is from genome assembly GCF_002891405.2 of Cryptotermes secundus. Lineage (NCBI taxonomy): Eukaryota > Metazoa > Arthropoda > Insecta > Blattodea > Kalotermitidae > Cryptotermes > Cryptotermes secundus. The sequence goes on along the minus strand of NW_019721772.1, from coordinate 92,530 downwards.
GTACGCTGATAGTTGTGGCTATAACAAGAAGAATGGCAGAATGAGCTTTTTTGCTAGCATTACGTAGTGGTAGTGGTTCCTGTAGGCGTATTCAGGATTTTCTCGAAGCAATGGGCTGTATGCAAACGATGCAAGATAACAGGGGCATATATCATGGGGATCAGTATTAACGTTTCTTCCTGTGGACCCGGTACGCAAAACGGAAAAGAAGGATTAATAATCAGACTAAGGAAATGAAATTTCCTCGTGTAATTAGAAAAAGGAAGGAAATTTGGGAAAAGATTTCGAATCGCATCCAAAATTGTACCGCAATACCAGCACATCGCTTTAATAAGAGCCGTGGCTACCGTAAACATTTGCAGGAGTAGTGAGTAATCATACACGTATTTTGGATGTTCACTGTTTGGCACGGGGTAGGTAATTGACGACTTGTTTTCCTATAACTGTGTAAGTGTCCATAATATCAAAGATAATTCGGCAGCCTTGGCACCAGCTGCTGTTTAATTTTGATTGCTTTGAATCAAGAAGACTTCATGCAGAGTAAGTAGGAACTCTGAAATCATCGCAATATTTCCTTGAAGGCAGAAGAAAATCAAGAATTGACCCAATACGTTCTGTCATTCATCAATTCAGAAAATCAAAAACCTTCGGCCCCTGTCTCAAGCCTCTACTTCTAACCATCGTAACGCCTTCATTTCATACTATCTTCAGGAAAAGGATAAGCGGGTGAAGCATCGAAACCTAACAAAGTGCCCCTCCCCCCCAATTCTCTTGTGACTTTCCTTTTCACCTACTTTTCCGATATTATTCCTTATCCGTCTCTTCCTTTACAAACACGTACACTTACGCGATTGTGAGTGATAAAAATTGCAGGAGTGTTGGTTGGGTATAAAGGATCTCACAGAAAGTGATATTTGATGTTAATCAGAGACGGGTTTATATGGGGTCCATTTGTCACGAATTGCAGCCACTTATTGTTTCTATTGCCCCAGTGGATTTACGTGCCGTTTAGAGTCTCATGCTGGAAGAATAAAAAGGCGAGCGGGAAAGCTTTGAATAAAAAAGGAAGCTATCGACTGAGACCCAAGTGTGCTCGCGATTTCTGTCCAGATTGCTTCAACATCAAGACCTGTGGGATAACATCCCCATCTTGGGAGTAAACGCCGCACTACACATGTGTCGGAGGGGTTGCGGACTCGTGACGGCGAAATTTACAGCTCAATTTCCAGGCTTGTGATTTAGAAAGCAGAAGTTGCTCTTTGTCTTTTCCGGAAACATCTTCATCGTGTTCTGCGTCATGCCCAGCTTGCTTCATTTTCATATTTCAATAGTATTGTGCAAACAGTGGATCTCTCATAGCAGATTAGGAATGGGGTAAATTTTAACTTTCTGTAGTTTTTTTGTGTTACAGTTTACAAGCGCGTTACATGTTGCAGAACTGAAGTTCAGTTAGAATTAATATTTTTAAGCCTGAAAGTCATCTAAATATTATTTTAGAACTCAGTTCCTATGTGAGAAAGTAGAGTTCGTTTCTATTACAAAGACCGGCCAGTTATGCTACCTAAGGAAAGCGGCCTCCGTAGTCTAGGGGTAACGTTCACACCTCATGACTCGTAGTACGCGGGTTCAAATACCCGGCGGAGGTCGTCGAATTTTTAAGGGCGGAAAAATTCAGGGAACAAGTCCTCCGGGANTTATAGATACCTCTCAGCTAGTAGAGCCGGTCTCGCTGGCTGGGCGGGACTGGTGGTAAGCACCAGTACCGGTAGGATATAGAGACTGGTAGAAATCATAGAGGGAAGCACAATGGACCAATACACGTCTCAGTGCATGGGGAAACCCACCCTCTCCAATAACTAGCTAACTAACTAAGTGTGGATGAATGAGTCCAATAAACAATCGAATCCGAAGGCTACGTGAAGTTATTTGTCGCGTGACAATATATATAAAGTTAAAGCTGTCCCTGTAAGAGGCTGTGAAGGCCCATAGGGTTGTTAGCGTCAGGACTCCCACATTTTCTAGACAATCGGCTCACAGATGGCGGTGAGTTGTCAGCCTCATACGCCGGTCGCCCTTTACCCCAAGGAAGATTCCTGGTACTCATTTCTGTTAGAGGCTGAGTCGACACCATGGACATAGTGCGGCTGGAAGGATTAGGTCATTTGAAAAATCCAAATACTTCATCGAAAATTGAACCCGCGACCTTCTGTCTTGTACCAAATATATATATATATATATGGGCATGCGGTAGCATAGTTAGTACATCAGGAAGGCCGCGGGTTCGATTCTCGATATATATATTCCTATAAAATATACACCGTGCTGTAAAATGCTTGTGAGCAGTGGTGATCACTCGTTCCTGGACTATGGAACTCATCACCAGCAGCACTACACAAGGACCAAGCCGTTCACTTGTTCCGGCATTAGATGGCTCTATCCATCGCGTCTTGGGAGCCTCAAGTTTCTATTTCCAGTCGGTCGATACTTGTAAATAATTCTGGCATCGTGAACTCCTGTATTTTCGAAGATGGTCCATCAGATTTGTGAGGTTTTATTTTATTCATCCATTTACATCAGATTCTCTGAATTATTTCCTTATACCGATGTTTCATGTTCGCTCCAGGCGTGGGTGTCTGGCCTAGACCTATTGCGCTGTCTACTTGTAGCCATTGAGTAAGCTGCAGGGGAAATGTACGGCCTTCTTTAAGGTGAAACTGCCTTTGCAGCACATTATGACAATAACTTGAGTCTGACTTCTGTAATATGAATCAAGTAATCCGTGAGAACTCTCTCTTTCCTTCGTTAGCAGCTCCTCCCTTCTCCTCCACCCTCCAATCAGTATTTCCTTGTCTGAACGCCAACACACGGCCACGAATTGCATTAACGTGAATTCACTTCGCTGTGAACTTCAGCGAGTTAGGAAATTCACGCACAACGCAACATTTTTGCCACCTTACATCTCCTTTGTTCAGCTCTCTAGAAAATGCGAAATTTAGAGAAAATCTATGTATTAGCCATAAAATGTGTGTTCCATTATACTCGGCAACTGATCTGAAACGTTTTCTGCTCAGACAAACGTTAAACGAATTACGCTCAAGATGGGCGCAGAGATCCCTCTCAAGTCTACATGGAAATGTCCGCCATTGCTGTCCAATAGTAAGGACAATTAGAATATTCATATGTTGGCAAATTTTTATGAATCATTTCGATATGAAATATCATTAAAATCCATTCAATCGTGTTCGGGTATCTTGTGGACAGACATACGCGTACACTCTTGTACGGGTAATTTGTTTGTTGCTAACTCCTCAAAATCTTCAAAACATTTTAGTATTAGGCGACTTTGGCAGACATTTGAATGGGAACATGTGAAACTGTTGGGCCTGGTATGTCAGTTTCAAGCATGGAAATTATCCAGGACATGAGTAATGCTCACTAGCCTGGGTGTTCATAAAATAACTTGATTGATGCCATATAGCTAGTTTTGTGAGCCATTGCGGATAAGGGCAGCGGGAATATTGATTTTCTGGTTAATTGAGTACCAATAAAAGTTTTCATATCTGGGTTCACCATTACCGCAGTAGTGTAGAACAAATGCATGTACAGTCGCGCTAGGAATTCATAAACAGTTTTTCTTGGCACTTCGTTATACGAATATACGTAACTTCACTGTAGGAATAATATGCTTCTCCGTAAGCGAGCATGGTTTTGGGGGAGGGGAAATTGGTTAATTTTCATATGTTGTAACGTAGACAAACTGATATGACGGAAAATTTTTATTTACACTTTGAACATACTAATATGAAGTCAGAAGACTCAATTCATTCAAACGCAGCTTAAATTGTAGTTTCCTTTGAAATTTCTTTATCGACTGTTTTTCTGTGACACAGCACTTCTTTCTTCATTGCTTTCCCCAAACATCTGCGACAGTACTGCCTTTCCTGTTGTTCGGTGATCATGTTGTTCTGCCATTCACTTATATTCACTACCTACTAATATCTTCTGTCTTGTGCGTCATGTTCCTTTCTTCCCGTGGCACGGTAGCCGGACAACTTCACTCAAGTTTTTTTTCCTTGGCACTACAGCCCCAGTGGGCCTAGGCCTACCTCCATGAACTCCGTTCACTTCGGTTTTTCTCGATCTTACACATACGGTAGGACTCCTTGGGCGAGTGATCAGCTCGTCGCAAGGCCTCTACCTGTAGACAAACACAGAAAAACGCACACAAACATCCATGCCCTGAGAGGGATTCGAATCCACGATCCCGGCTTCCGAGCGAGCGAAGACAGTGAATGCCTTAGACCGCTCGGCTACCGTGACCGGCTCACTCAAGTTTACCGCTGACAAATATTCGAAAACAGAATTTCCAAAATACGATGCAGGACTGCCAACCTCACAAGCTAGACATCGGGACAAGCGGAGCGATTCGAATATCACATATTTTTCCTGTAGGCTGGACCGCGGTTATGCTGAAGTTCTTGTGTTTCCACAGTCTCTCTAGCGAAATGTCTTGGTACGAACCTGCTTCCTGCTTTGCACTTCCTGCTACATGCACCGTCGCATAACCCTCGCAGCTCCAGTGGCTGTGTCCGGGCGAATCCAACATCATGTATCATCATCATTATGCATTTTCGGGCTACCATAGCAGCGAACTATCGAGCGTTATGTAGTTGGTCACCAACGTGCGAGCAGTCTGTTATTTCAGTGTGCCGTGTCCGTTAACTGAATACTGATAATATTTCGATACTCAGTAAACCGTCGTTAATCCGGATGTCGGAAAGTCCGGATGGAAATGCGGAAAATGAAAATGCTGTTCACAGTTGAGTACATACCGTATTTACGCATGTATAGGCCGCACATTTTTTGCCAAAAATTCAACAGGAAAACTGGGGTGCGGCTTTTATTCGAAATATAATTCATTTAAAAAAAAAATATATTCGGAATATTTCGGAATAATTTCTACTCCTGAAATAATATTCCAAGAAAATTATTTTTTTCTATAATTTCTGTCTGAAAATTGTGCTGCGGCCTATACACGCACGCGGCCTATACATGCGTAAATACGGTACTTTAAAAGACACGTGACATTTATGAAGGCAGATGAGTCGCTTGTCTGTTCACACAAAACTTGACACTTTCTTCAAACCTGAATTATTACGTTTAGAAACAGGCACAACTTCTGAGTCTTCTATCAAAGAATAAATACATTGTCTTTTTATTGTTTTTAACTAAAGGCTGTACTGTGATATTTATTTATTTATTTTCATCAGCACCACTTACATCAGTAAATTTTCCATTTATTTGTGTTCTAAGTTTTTGTCCGTTAGAGCTACCTTTTGCTTCGCTAATCCGGATTATCGCCTAGTCTGGATGAAGTCTCCACCCCAGTTGCTCCGCATTAGCGAGGGTTTGCTGTACATATACTCATACAAAGTAGACGGTTAATGATTGCTTATTTTGCGTATTGTTCGTGGGAGAAGCGACGTGCAATTAGATAACGTGAAGGAGCGGAAGGGGAAGTTGAGAGTATAACAAGTGACGAGTGACGCGGAGGGTGCTACACTGGTTGCACTACACAGCGACTGTGCCCGCCGTGAGCAGCATAAGTGCAGATCTGTGTAAATACCGAAGAAGCGTGATAAAAGAAGCGGAGAAACGAAATCAATCTCAGTGTGGCACACTTAGGGTTCCGAAGCACTGTCGCAAATTCTGTGCTGACTCGCTGTCTCCTTTCTGCATTAAACAAGAGATAGCTCGGTCGTTATAGCGACTACGTTATGGGGAGAAGGATCGAGGAATCTGTGTTCGATTCACGACAGGGGAAGCCATTTTCCTCTTCTCCATAACGTCCAGACCGGCTCTTGGTCTCACCAAGTGTGGTATACAGTGGGTACCTCGATTTTACTCAGGGGGATGCGGTAGTATAGCTGACTGAGGCACTATGCTACAAGTCGGAAGATAGCGAGTTCGATTCCCTATGAGATCACTGAAATTTTCAATTCACCTAATCCTTCCAGGCGCACTATGGTCTTGGGGTGGACTCAGCCTCCAACAGAAATGAGTACCAGGAATCTTCCTGGGGTTAAAGGGCGTCCGGTGCTTAAGGCTGACAACCTCATCGCCATCTGTGAGCCGATTGTCTACAAGACGTGGGAGCCTCGACATCTCACGAACCTATGGGCCTCCAAGGCCTGTTACAATTATAGCCTTACCTTTTTCTTTACGGGGTTTTAACCGGAAAGTAATAAGCCTATCACCTCCATCTAGTGCTGAGGCTATAAAGGCGTGGAGTTCTAACTCCACTCCTACATAGTTTTCATGACATGGTGCATAATTCATTGATAGTCTATAGTGCTAGCTTTACCCTTTCTTATGGTTGTGCTGTGGGCTGTGAAGTGTATCAGACTACATGAGAATGCCTCCTTTGCTGCACATACGCTAGCGCTCAGACGAAACTTGTACATCGCAACCCTCGCTGGAGCCTGAATCTGTTCCGAGTGAGGTGGAAAGAAATGGTAGCAGAAGAGTGAGGGAGAGGGGAAAATCATGGGGGAGTGAGAGACACTTTATTCTTTGAGAAAGCACGGAGACCATAATGGTCAGTTCGAACGTCGGCTGGAACACCGAGTATCATGACCGAGGTTACTTTTGTGGTTTTGCTCAGTCAGTTGAGGCGAGTTCCCTGATAATATCTGGATTAGACCCAACCGTATCCTTCCATATCCTTTCTAATTCACCTGTTAACATAACAACCGCTGCTATACCGTCTGAATATTGACAATGTCATGAAACAACTCACATATAAATAAATGGGACTGGACGCATGAGGGGTCGGAGATCAAGTCCTGGTAGCTGCAAGTTTACTTCCTTTCTTCTCCAGACCGGTTCTGGGGCTCACCCAGTCCCCTACCCAATGGGTACCGACGGTTATTTCCACGGGGGTGAAGTGACCGGGCCTGAAAGTGAGCACTCGCCTCAAAATAATGCCGAGGAAAAGAGTATGCGGATGTATATATCCACTCCCCCATACGTCTTCATGGCGTAGTGCTTAATTAGTTAAGCACAGGGACATTTTCACTTCATTACAGAAGTTACAATGATTGCCTTAAAGAAAAAGACAAAAGCTACAAAATGCAGCGACCATCGCACAATAAGTCTTATTGCACATACAGCAAAGATACTAGCAAAGATACTTAAAAGAAGAATTGAAAGGAAAATAGAGGATGTACTTGGAGAAGATCAGTTTGGATTTAGAAGAGGAAAAGGAACCAGGGATGCAATTGGGATGATGAGAATTATAGCGGAACGAACTTTGGAGATAGATGAAGAACTGTGTGTTTGCTTCATAGACTGGCAGAAGGCATTTGACCGGGTAAACTGGACCAAATTAATGCAGATCCTGAAAGA
>NW_019721772.1:76305-84353 GCF_002891405.2 Cryptotermes secundus | reverse complement strand
TGATGATGATGATGATATTGTCACGTGTTAGATTGATTCTCGACGGGGTTTTGTATTGGAGATTGAATTTATTGACCATTTACAGGTCGTAACTACACAGAACTATAACACTATTTCTAATTTCCACACTTATAAATCACTACAGCAAGCGCTAATTCTTTGCAGTCTGCTTTCACTAGTCGTTTCCCGGTAACGGATCTGGACAATGGAGATTCTTCAACTACACCGAACGAGTCTTCTCTTCACAGACTCCCTTGCAACTGAATATTGGCTAAACTCGTGCCTTGCTTATAATATCTCGGCACGGACCGTCTAGAAAACAGGTGATTGTTGTACTGCAACCGTTTTTTGTGGGATCGTGCTTCTTTGCGAAGGCATTACTCGGTAACGGATGCGTATACTTGCTTATTAAGAATCTGTTACCTAGCAGCGGATGTTTGTTTCGAGGTCATTACCCAGTAACGGCTGTGCATTCTGCTATATATACAGCCCACTTGCCCTTATGGCCGTGTGAGGAGCCAACCCTGCTTCTCCTAAACGGCCCGCTACAGAAAGAGTTGGAAAAGATAGATGAAGCCTTGGCGAGATAACGCAGGGAAAACTGGTAGTTGTGCTTTGTTGTGGTTTAATGATCATGATTTCGATTTCAAGTCAGTCTCCTCCACAAAACAGTAATTGGGACTTGTGGCGTGTCGTAGCAATACTGATAAAGGATGATACTGCGACGGTGGCGGGCGTATGGTTTATAGTAGTCATGGCAACGAGATGCATTTGTACTAGATTGCAGTACTGTGTAAACAGTTCAGAATTTTCTGCACGGGAAAACGTCGTATATATATTTTGCTTTGTCTAAATCGTGAAGTGTTGCTTATAGAAGCTGATGGAGCCTCCGATTGCACTCGCTACTGAAACTGCAACTTCTGTTCATCGAGCAGGTCTGTGTTTGTGAGGTACCCGTTGCAAGATCCTCCACCGGGTTTCCGGCCGTTCCGACGCACACTTACCTGTCTGCTCTAGAGCCGGTAATCCAATTACTGTCGGACCGTCTAGTACTATAACGCTATTACACTAATGCGGCTGTGGGTAAGGTAATATGCTTAATTAAGCATCACGCCAGCAAGGCGCATGGGGAAGTGAATGTAATGCTCCACGGATTCTTAACGTGTTCACTCCAAGGATTAGGCACTACCGTGTTTCGGCCTCATTTATGACTCCAGTTCTTCCTCCGTCTACTCACGTTCATTTTGCCATGCACTGTCAGGGAAAGTTTAGGAATCCGGGAGCTCATCCATTGTCGGGAGGTTTTGCTTCCACTTCTCTGCAATTTCTCCTACTTTTTATTCACGGCAAAATTTCCTATTCTAGCCCCACAACTTAATTTCCTGCAGCCCAATTCTGCCCCAGCTACTTGTACTGCGTCCTTCCAGGACTCACAGTCACGTAATGATACCGGAACAACTACGGCGAGGGGCCGGCTTCACACTCCGGCAGTTTTACCCCCAATAACATTGGATATGAAGCTATACTGAGGAGCACCACGAAATTCTCAGTCGTCATAGTCGGGAGAAAGGAAGGGAACCTAATAACGCGAAAGCTTATGTAACAAATGACAAGACTTCCCGTTTTAGCCGCACACCGGCATGCAGCAGAACATGTAACAGTCAAGACACGATATCTGCGACATGACGCAAAGAAAGGAGCACAGTTGAAAGGAATGAGATTATCGCCGCACACCGGTCTGAGTCATGATGCTGACGTCAGCTTCATGCTGACCGATCACGAATGAAGCAAGACTGCGTCCTTTGTCTTATATCTTGATGCTTGTCTTGGCGCAGTTGGTGTGCGGCCGACCTTATTCTCAACGTCTGTTACTCATTTCTGATATACGTGACGCTTTCGCTTGGTGCGAAGATGTGTAGGGAGCATGACCAAGTGAGTGGGAAAGCGCTCCTCAGTTCATCTGAGGCGATACGAGAGCCCCCGTGATGGCCACGTGACAGTTCCTACTGACTCTGAAGCGCTCCGCTGCCGGGAGCCCGTGTAGCCTCTAGCTCTCCAGCTATGGACCTTAGCCTGGGCTATGGTGGATAACCTGGCACTGGGGTGGGTGTTCCAGTAGCTATATCACATTTATTACTCATCCTGTCATCGACGCCGTGAAGTCGCGATACCGGTAGCGTCGCCAAACAACAATCCTAAAACATAACATGATAATCCGGCGTGGTTACTGTACCAGTGTTCCCTAAGCTTGCGAACCCTGGATAAGAGCAGAACGCCGTGTTGTCTGAAGCAACGTAGGGGCAAAGCGTCACGTTTGACAGCATCAACCTTCCCCTCCCCTCAACTGTTTTGTGTCCACGTGACTTGAAACGCGATAAAGCTGAACAAAATACAAGCTATAAGGTGCAGAAATCTGAAATACAAAACAGTCGCTTCAGAAATACATTACACTCTTGCTCTTCCTGTCGGTTTTCTTCTTACCCTTCGGATTCGTGCTTCTGCTCCGTTCGTTAGCCTGTTGGACTTCATTACTTGCGGTAAGTGAAGAGGCATTGGAGCAGAGTTTCCCCTGATAGTCATCATTCCACCATTGCCCCACACCCATCTGTCACCGCCCCCAGAGCAGGCGGCACGGAATTTAATTTGGAGGTTTCGTCTCTGATGCAGAACTCGGCCCAGCACACACCAAGGAACGTTTCCATAACACTTACTATTAAATCCACGAACCCAGACGGTTACTTCAGCGGTATTTCTCCTGGTCTGGCCTTGTCAGTCTTTCGTGAAAACTGCTGATCAGATGATATTACGCATTTTTTCTTTGTTGGTCGTTGCTTAGATCATGAAGCTACATCAGGAATCAGGCAGTTCATCACCGTGCCGACAATAGTGACTGCACGGAAGAATTTTGGAGGGATTATTTTGGTCTTTATCTTTGCAGTACAGTTCGAACTGGTCCTCTTTTAATGCCTGTTCACAGATGAAGAAATCAGGGGGAAATTATATTCAATAAGAAGTACAAATGTGATGGCGTATATTTTGCATAACACGATGTCAAAACTCCCTACACAAGACACTGTTGTTGCACAACAAAATCCGGGGTACGGTTGCTTTCCACGTCAGTACCACAAAATGACGGAATCTTTAACAAGGAATAACACTCAAAGTTTACTCTTATAACTGAACAGAAATATCTGGAATGAGGATTAGAATCACATCCATAAAATCTACGCCAATTCTTTCACATCACTGGACAGCCGTGGCTCCCGTACATATTGGTAAGAGCACAGAGTAGACTTCGTAATGTCTGTGGGTACTTGTTAGGTCCACGGCAGGAAACAGGAAAAGACAAGAAAACTACATTTCTCTATGTACCACACATAGCTTGACGATGTCTTCCCTCCACGGATTATTATCAACCCTCTTTGCACAACATTTTATAAACGTTCTCATCTCTCTTTTTTTTTTCTTTTTGTTTTCTTCTTGAGAAAAACTTGGGAGTCTTAGCGTCCGATATATCATTACGTTGAGATAAACATTTTCCTCTGTAGCGTTCAGTTGTTTTATCTCAAGAATGAGCAGTACTTAGCTCCTTCTCGTTCTGCTCCATGACAAAATATTTACAAATATTTTCATTCCCAATCTGATGAACTGTTCGTGTCCTACATGACTGCTTATTGTCAGTTTACTTAGCTGTTGGCATGATAGCTTAATTGAAATGTGTCCGCAACAAATTGACGTCATCGTGACAGATATTAAAATCTCAGAAAAAAGTTACTCGGGGGATATATGCAAATGCTCTGACCCTTGAGGGCCCACAATAAGAAGACCCGGCTGTACCCGCCCGTGTGTCCCAGGACTCATGTGCAACCCGTCGCCCGATCAATACAGTTGCTTAACTTTTTCTATATTAATTGCACATCTGCTGTCACTTATTTTATGTGTTGTTGTAATGTGATGTCATTGGAGAATCTGGCAGCGGATCAGCCAACAGACGTGCCTCTGTTTTCATCAATAAATATCAGTCGTAACTCTATTTAAGGTACGTGAATTATGTGAAAGGTAAAACACTCCCTTTGATTGATTAGGCAGTACGCTAATCATGAGTGGATACAAAGCTCCACGAATTCCTCACCTCGACATTGGGTGAATGAGAGTGGTCAGCTTCACGTTTCGTCCGTATTTAACTTCGGGGTACTGTCCTGAATATTATTTCTCTTCTTGGATCTGAGGTTCTGGGAAATAACCCGTGTAGCCCGGTAGAAGCTACCGATGTTTTGAGAGGCTCGTACTGCCTCCATCGTCAGGGTGAGAGATATGCTACGGGAGCGACGAGCGAGAAGCAAGCAGCAAGGGGACTAAACCTCCCTCTTGCCTCTTGCCCTATTTCCTCGCTTTCTCTGGACAAATCCCGGTATAGTACGCAACGTTCGTTTCCTCTCGTGCCATTTCCACACTATTGTTCCTTTGATGCCATATGATCCGTGACAGTGGTTAAAGATCAGTATATTAAAAATCATTTTAAAAATATTTTCGTTGTCTCCAAAGTAGCTACGTTACATGACATGTTCGCATAACAACAACAACAACAACAACAACAACAACAATAATAATAATAATAATAATAATATGAAGTGTGTGGGGTTTCCCCTTCAGTTGATTTACAAGTCTTCTCGTCATCCAGTCTGCACTGCTCGCTCTGTTATCCCGCTGTCCTCCTGTGCGCATGCTCGAGATACCCCTTAAGCGGTTTCTGATGAAGAGATCTTGGATGAACTTTTAAATATTCATCATATCGGAAACCTTTCCGAGCATTCTCAGTTGGTTGGATGGACTTGCTTTACTTCATGTAGCTTTGATATGATGAGAGACCTCTGGTAGCAATTTGATGAAACTATGTCGATTGGGCGTCTCACGGTCCATTAGACGCACAGACCTCGGTTCATGGCGACGCATAGCAGTGCCATCATTTGCACCGACATTAGCAACATTGCGTTAGGCACGAATTAAATGAACACCATCAGCGTCTACCATTAATTACATTCATTTCAAACAAAAAACGTAATTTATAGTTAGCTCTCCTTTTCATTTGCCTTATCACTTGGATACAAAGCACCGTTCCTGGAAAACACTGCATGGAATGAACCACTCCGGTTACTCGATGTTCTAAGTAATCAAATTATTCGATTGCTCATAGTCGATTCGGGCTCATCACTAGCTGAGAGACTATCAGCGTCTCGGAAAGGTTTCTGCTTCGTAAGATTACATTTGCAGTGTTTGCTGGGTGACATGAAATAAATACTGTGTGAAGTTTTGACTATTTGCTGTCGTGGCCTATTTAGAAGTTTGAGACATTGTCCTACAGCTGTCCCCCAGCTTGTTTGAGAACCGAGGACAAAAAAATTAATTTGACCTAAAGCACATCACACAATTATGCGATGATCTCCCCCCACCACTTCTCGAAACATGTCCAACAACTGTTATATCCTACACGCGCTGCTTCTTCACGCTGGCTGCAGCAAAGTCTGTCAGCAGACATCATGAATACGGCAGGCACGTTGCAGTTCCGTTCCAGTGCTCTGTACACATAGAGCGAACGTCCTGTATGCTGGAAATATCCATAGAGGAATCCTGTTCCTTGTACGCTCTTTGGTTCCAGAGAAAGCCAATTATTTTGGGGAGAAATACACATAGGAATTGGAAATGGGTTATTTAGAATAAGTAGTGAAGTTTAGAGGTTTATTTCTTACATAAAACGTCGACGTCATTCATGCTTGTTTAGGTTATAACGTTGTTTCTATTAAAACAGCTTAAGGAAAGCGTCCGTCTGTAATTGATTGCACACATTGCATTTATGAAGAACTCTGCGCTCAGGAAATTACTTTGCCCACCCTGCAAGGAAATATGTCGTGAAGATACGCTGGGATTGTATCTGCGCAGAAGGCCTATGTATGGCGTCTACACTTACGCATTATTTATTTGGCAGTCAGGACTGTTAAGAAAACTTTCACTGATATCGTCACAACCGTTTCCTTCCAAATCCTTTCTACTTCATTATTCATTGATCATAATGTTCGACGTTAGGTGGTCTAGCTACAGAAAACGTCGTTAAATAACTCTCAAGGAATAAATAAACAAATTAATTAAACATATGTCCTTAGAGGACATCACATAACGGTGATTGAAGGGAATCACACAAAGATAAACTCCAGAATTTGTGAAAACGTCTAGCATGTGCGTGGAAACGAGATTGATACACATTTCAGTTTTGAAGCCGAAAGAGGACTTGTTAGATCAAGGAACAAATGGGTAAAAGCAAAGTTAAAGGTACATTTTCCTTGTACTTAATTAGTTAAACATTGAGCTATGAAAACGTATGGGGGAGTGGCGGTATATCTCCAACACTCTTGACTTCGTTATTAGATGGAGGTGAATAATCAGCTTCACACTCCGGCCGCTTTATCCTTTGGAAAAGAACCCCCTGTACCCATTGAATGAAATGCTTGGTTGGGCCCAAGGCCTTTTTGAACTCTGTAGACAAGAGAGTCCTGCTGGGAATCGAAGGAGAGAACATGTATCTCCATGTACCAGACTGTACAGCGTCACACCCCAGAACATCATCACGTTAATGTGCGCGGTATTGCCGTCTTCTCAGGAGGATAGGCACTGCGAGCAGGGATGAAGTGTGTCGCGGGGAAACTTGTCTCTCTTCACTTTCCTTGCTGCGCCTGTCGTCTCGTTTTGTTCCGTCCGTCGTGGGAGTGACAGCGACCTGCAGATCCAATATTTTGTGTTTGAGGAACAAACTTGTGAGTTCCGTCTTGCTGTCTCGGGTTTCTTGTGGTCGCCGGCGTTGGCTTGCGGACGCCTCCTTCCCAGTCATGTTATCCTTCTAGCACTCTAGCGGTAGGTCCCGCAAATTCATCACCTCTTGTATTACAGACGTCATCTGGACACGATCCTGAGCTAGTTTCCCGTCGTCACAACCGCTTTCGTAAGATCCATCTTAATATTATCCTCGCGCGTAATTACAGCGCTCTCAGTGTCTAAGCTAATAGCGATCTGGAAGGAAGCCGTTGTTGCCTGAACGAGGTGTTAGGAGATTTCAGTGCCGAAGTAGGGAGGGAAGACACTTCCAAACTGACAATTGTGAATGAGAGTTTACACGAAATTAGTCATGATAATGGAGCTAGAGCAGTAAATTTTGCCACATGCAAAAATCTTACGGTCAAAAGTACAATGTTCATACATTGTAACATAAATACATTTACTTGGACATCTCCTGATGGGAAGACGCACAAACAAATTGTCCACACTTTATAGATAGGAGATGACATTCAAGTGCACTTGATGTCCGATCATTCAGGGCAGCAGATTGTGATACTGACCACCACCTGGCGGTGGCAAAATTCAGGGAGAGACTGGCAGATATTATTATTACTACAGTAAACCCTCGCTAATCCGGATGTGCTCTAATGTCGATTGAAATACGAAAAATGAGAAATTCTGTTACAATATGAGTACATATTTTAAAAGACACAAGGGATTTAGGAGCAGGAGGACTTTCAGACTATGGTGAGGGCGGCTGGGGAGACTGGAACCACGCAAGAAACTATCCAACACTGGCTTAAGCTGGATGAAGAAGACCCTGGACTTCAGCTTCTGACAGAGGAAGAAATTGCTGCAGTGATATGTCTTTTGTTTTCATCAGCACTACTTATATGATTAAATTTTCCATTTGAAGAAAGCAGTCTTCTGGGATTTGGCACCGTGTATATGTGGTGTTAACCGACGTTTCGGAGGAACGTATCGCCCCCATCTTCAGGGTTGAAGAAGTATAGGTAAATCTGCAAGCGACAACACCGTGAGACACGGTCAAGCAGACTAAAGAACATGTTCTTTAGTCTGCTTGACCGTGTCTCACGGTGTTGTCGCTTGCAGATTTACCTATACTTCTTCAACCCTGAAGATGGGGGCGATACGTTCCTCCGAAACGTCGGTTAACACCACATATACACGGTGCCAAATCCCAGAAGACTGCTTTCTTCATA